>NW_018406302.1:40442-45407 GCF_002113885.1 Mizuhopecten yessoensis | reverse complement strand
CAAGGCAGCTCGGTACTTGACCCAGCATTTGCCAAAACCTTCAATTAAGGTGACTTAAATTCAGTAACGTTTAAAGGCAATCGAAGTGTTGTATATCTTTCAAATTTCATATACGAACTTCCATATAATCAGCAGAAACTTCTCGTTCGCGAGATCTTTTTCCCAAACGGAAGCGATGCTGCGTAATCAGTATAGCTGGTATATATGTATTTCATTTGATGAATCGTCGGTGACTACGAATTTGTTCCCACACACCGATATAGCCATGGGTTTGTCAATACCATCCTTTGACGTCAGAAGTTCTCTGACATTGGTACCATAAGCGGAGACCTGAACCACATTGTTGGAGTCTCGACCACAGACGTACACATTCCCCTCACTGTCTACGTCTACTCCCATCTCATTCTTGACTACCCTCTTATCTAAACCATATATTTGGATACCATTGGGCAGTCTGGTGACCACGATATCATCCACTGTAGATACATTCTGACAGGCAAATGTTTTATTCTTTTTAAGATCAGACGCAAGATACCAGCACTGTGAGGACAATGTCTGAACTTTCTTTACCTTACCGTACATTGTCACGCTATAAATGTCTTCCGATGCGCTCACCATGAAGTTCCCACCCATGAACGCTAAACCACGACATTCGGTGTTTTTATCCATTCCTATTACGGTCGATAGGATCAGCTTGAAAGACCGTACTTTTACGACATGTATGCCGACTATAGTATTTCTTACAGCAACTGCCACTGTTACATCATCCACTGAGCAAACATCATGTGGCCATCCACTGATTTTCAGCTCGTCCAAATACTGTCCTTCAACAGAAAACAATTTCAGTTTCTCGTTCCCATCATCACTTACAATGATGTTTCCAGTAGGCATCAACAAAACTCCTCGAGCTCTACATTTGTATTTATCTGAGGGAATTGTTAGCATAATTTGTCCTGTTTTTTTGGCGCGACTATTAGACAGCACGTCGACATTTTGTATGTACTCAACACTGTCAGGTATGATACAGGGTTGCTCCTCAACCAGGATTCTTCCCAGGGTAAGAGTACTGGACTGATCGATTGTGATGTGGCTCGAGTCGATGTCGTGTTTCATGCTGACTGATTTAGGCGAACGCTTGCTATTGTAAATAAGATCATTACAAGCACTAATCTCTATCTGACCTCTATGGAACAGTTGTATCATCCCCAGGTGGCCTTCCATCCCAACTGCCATCCTCGACGCTTCCCTTGTGTTCTGTATGGCGGCCCTCAGTCGGCTACATTTCTGCTTTGATAAATCAACTTTAGTTTTTTCAAGTTTGTCTTTTGAAATCATTTCCTGGGTTATCTCCTCCTGTTTCTTATCGAGATATGCGTTGATTCTTTGTCGGAGATTTGAAATACTGTTAAAACTACCGTCCTGACATTGCTGCAAGGATTCAACTTGGTGGTCAAGAGCATTTAACATAGATTCCAAGCAGTTGACCGCCTTTTCAAGAGATTTGTCCATGTCATCTAGTCTGGAATTATTCTTCTGGTGTTCACAATACTCCTTTATCGTCATCACTTTGCTACATCGTCGGTGTTCTGTGATAATGCATTTGTTGCATCCGATGAATTTATGATCTTCACAATAGCAGTCCATCTTCTCGTTGTGTGTGGAACATGATATTGACATATGCCGTTTCCATGTCGCATCATAATTTGTCTCAAGATTAATTAAAATCTCACATGCTTCGTGAACGACATCATGGAAATTTGTCTTACAATGTTCGCAAAATAAGGTGCCTATTGCTTTGCACAGAAACAAAGCTGGTGTTTCCTGATTTTTTGTCTTCTTGCAAGGGCCACAATAAAGTGGAGTATCCGCCATTTCTTTGTGGTTGTTAAAATGCTGAGTTAAACTGTCGGTCGGAAACTGTTGTGCCCACGTCTCTTTACCCTCAGAGTGGTTGACAGGCGATGTGATCTTCCTACATACAGGACAGGGGAAGGACGTCACGGCGGCCATCTCACCAGACAAGTCTGTGACGATGTAGGTACTGAGACATTCCTCACAGAAGGAGTGTAAACATGGGAGAGACTTTGGACTTTGCATCTGCTCCAGACAAATAGGACATTCGAGAAGTTGATAGGTCAAGGCAGTGTTGTCTTTGTTCAGTTGGTCTGCCGGTAGAGATCCACCTTCCGCCATCACTGGGGGGAGCTCTCTGTATTCATCTGAAATTTAAGTAAAATAATTAAATATATTGTATTGAAATGCAAAAGGTATGATTGGCCTATATAACTCACTTGTTATTCATCTCGCATGTCAGATGTTCATAGAAGACAGAGTAAATATGTATCCAAAAACGTTAAATATCATTACATATTATGGATCTTCGTTGGAATATTTTTTCTCTCTACAATTTACAAATCATCGGTGTAAGATTTTAGCCAACGGAATAAATGTGACCCCTGTGTAGTTATAGGTCATTCGACTATATTCCACACACTTCGCATCAGTTTGGTAATTTTCTAAGCATAGGTCGTTTGATGTCTCGGATGAAATAGTTTCAGCAAAAGTGGTGCCTGTTACCTACAAAATGGGTCTATGTCAGTCGATGGAACAAACTAAAAAGCCTTCATCTGAGCATTCTATATGCCAATTATCAATCATCCCTACAGCATGTTGATTGAACAGAAATCGATTGACAAATAACACATTTCATCTTTGTGACTTTGAAATCAGGCCAAAGTAATGTATTTGAGGAAATATATTCCTTCCTAATACTTCTATATTACTCAGAGGGGGTCTTCTTGCATGTACATTTTGCAAATTGTATCCTTTTGACCAAAACATTGAGTTATGGTTATATATTTAAACAAAATTGGTAGACCTGTATACAACGATGTTACCTGCCTAATATTACCCTAGCTCTCTTGGTTATTCAAAATAAGTCGTTAAAATATTTTGAAAAATAGTTTAGATAAATTTAACCCCTGTAGCTTTTGAAGGCAGGTCCAGGTTATTGATTTTATAAAAAGTTAAAAGCTCATTATCCTGGATTGATACGGGTAAAATAGCATCACTCTAAGCATCTTGGTTGGTAAGGAGGAGTTTTGTTTAAAGGTTTAAAGGTTTAAGCAAAATCTAATTGCATCGACCTTGAAATTTGGGTAATGTACTTTTTTCGAACACACTTTTATTTTTTTATTTCAGTATAATATAGACTTACTATAATAACCATTGGCATCATGGTAAAAGAAGATGTTTAATTGTTTTAACAAATTAGACCCTTAGGGCCATAACAATTTTGGGTGGATGCTATTCATTCTTCGTTATTTATGAGAGCTTTTATTTACAGGTTTGAACAAAGTTGACCCATGTGACCTTGCAAATTAGACTAGAGGATTTATATAAACACAATCCGGATAAATATTTCAAAATCGGATGTCGATAAATGATTCTACTCATACAAGTTTTTAAAAATATGTCACTTGTATTTATATCAACATGTCAAGTGGAAAGGAATCACGTTCATGCATTTCAAAACGTGATGGTCCTTCATCCAAATACTACCGGCTAAATATCATCATATTGGTTATTCAGAATAAGTCGTTTAAATAAGATGGTTGACACCGAACGAAGGAACGCAGGCGCCACACAATCCCATAAGCACAGGGCAGTTAAATCTAGTCGAGTTACTGGATGTGCAACACTGTATTTCAGACCTCTGCCCTTTGACACTATAGATTCAATATTATTGTGTAGAAAGGTGCAGATTCACGAAGACGAAAATGGTGAAATCAGCACGTATTTGATCAAATTTCAATGCAAATGTTTTCATCAAGTTTAGGCTAGTTATTTTCCATAAAAGTTATGAAGCTTTCTCTTCCAGGTCATACAACAGAAGCCGTTGAGTTTGTTAGCCGTTGTGCAGCTTTGTTTTTGTCACATTGATTCATGGAATTTCCATGGGTTAGTACTTTCGCTTTCGATAGGCACACTCCAGAAATCATATGTGAAGTATACAGTGTATCATATTTTTTAATTTTTTATTTGCATTAGAATTTGGGAAGATCAGATAAAGATAAGTTACTTTTAATAACAGCTCTATCTTATCACAGTCAGTATATGAACAATAGCGAATTGACAAGACTGATAATAACATATCAAGTGACCCGCGGCAATCATTACTACCACTGTATGTTAAAAACCTTATCAATACCGGTAGAGTACCTTATTAATATTACAATGCATACATGAAACATGACTTACCCAAACTACGATGCCTTTGATAAGCTAAGATTCCCTGAAAGGCATGTTACACCCTCCATGTACTGGCATGTTACGACGTGTTTCAGTCTTATCAGATAACACAACGGTTATCTAATACAACGAGTCCGTATAACGGAGAGACTGAATTCGGATTATATCTTAATAAATTAATAAATCAATAATCAATTTATTCTTTATTATTCCTACAAACATAAGAAGATCTGCCACTTGCATTAATGTCAAATATCTGTGTAGTTTCTCCGGCAAATTTATCAATCATCAATGCAAACATTTAATGCTAAAGGTAGACTTGTACAAGTCCTTGAATGCTATTTCTGTGTATTAGGGCGATAACTAAACAGTAAATCACTGTATGATTACAGCATGTCAGTAATACAATGGTCTCTGCCTTACTACCATTTCAATTTCTAGTATAGGCGTGATATTAAACTAGAATGTATACATTGTTCGTTCTTAATGAGAAAGTCATGCATCCAAATACCTATATAAATAATGAAAACAAATTTCTTATCATATCGCTTTTTTGGATATATGCGTAGCATCGTTTTAAATCAATGGATCCATTTGAAATTAAGGTATATTTATTGCTTANGATGGGAGATTCTTTATATGCTAATATTATTGAAAATTTCCCTATTCCATATCAAAACATTTGCGTTCAAATGTATATAATTATATCGTCAT
>NW_018406302.1:24168-30527 GCF_002113885.1 Mizuhopecten yessoensis | reverse complement strand
TATACATGGAATATGACTTACCCAAACTACGATGTCTTTGATAAGCTAAGATTCCCTGAGGGGCATGTTACACCCTCCATGTACTGGCATGTTACGACAAGTTTCAGTCTTAGCGGAACCCCCAACGGGTATCTAATACAACGAGTCCGTACAACGGAGAGACGGAATTCGGATATATCTTAATAAATCAATAAATTAATAATCAATCTTTTCTTAATTATTTATACAAATATAAGAAGATTTGGCACTTGTATTTATATCAAATATCTGCGTAGTTTTTCCGGCAAATTAATCAATCATCAATACAAACAATTAATGCTTAAGGTAGACTTGTACAAGTCCCTGAATGCTATTGTTGTGTATTAGGGGGATAGCTAAACAGCAAACCACTGTACGATTACAGTGTGTCAGTATTACCGTATGTCAGTAATACAATGGTGTCTGCCGTACTACTGTTTCAATTTCTATTGTAGGCGTGACATTAAAGTAGTCCTTTGTTGCTTTTACAGTAAGTAGAAAGATTAAAATACATATTCTTCGTCTGACTGATAATATAAAACCCAGTTGATTGTAATTATTTACCCGAAGAACCAACAGCGTTAGTTTCAATCCTTGATTTACCCTTGTTTTCAAACATCTGTTTATAATAGTTTGGAATTTATAAATGTATATGACTTGAACATTAACAAAGACTCGAAAGTTAGATATACACAATAATCGACCATCTTGGATTTTAGGCACCTTTGCCTCCCACAACCTTCAAATTATATATCTAGAAAAAAAACATGTTTCTCTTAGGAATACATCGTTCCTGTTTCCGAACAGGGAGACATTTGTTATGAACTATGACGTCACAATGGATGATGACGTCGCAAATTAGTGTCAGTTGACGTCATATTTAGAGATGATTGTCCAATGAAATCACGTCCAGCGTGTTACCAACTAGTGGGTAACCAAAAATGTTTACCAACTTCTAGCATGTTTATAGCCAATGAGTCGGAAGCGAGGAAACATATACTGATTAAGGTGCAAATCAAATTACTGTGCATTGAAATACGTGAAATAAATATAGGATTAATTGTATTGTTATTATTAAAATTATATTAATTTACAAAGTGTATTTACACAACGCGAAATAAACTACATAATAAATATAACACTAAACATTATAGCTTCTTATTAGATTATGATAAATATATTACTATTATTGATGTGTGATTTATATCAAGAAACATTCTACATATTTTTGTAGATTATTTATTTTAAAACTTGTTTATAAAGATGGAAACAAATCATCTGTATTTCATTAATCTTTTATCAATGCACCAATATTTTAACATTTCAAGCATTATCTAAGGGTTGTCTTTCCTACTACGAAAAAGTTGTTTCTCACTAACTTCTGTTCCGTCCAAAGAGCAAACTTGTTAATGAAATGAAACCTTTTAGCTTATAACTTTATAATCCATTTCATATATACTTGAATTTTCTTTTTTGGATTCAATGGTGTAGAATGGTGCAGATTCACGAAGGCAATAATGATTAATCTAGCACTTATTTGATCAAATTTCAATACAAATGCTTTCATCAAGTTTAGGTTAATTATTTCCTATAACGTTTATGTAGCTTTCTCTTCCAGGTCATAGAACAAAAGCCGTTTAGTTTGTGAATCGTTGTGCAGTGTTCATTTTGTCACATTGATTCATGGAATTTCCATGGGTTAGTACTTTCGCTTTCGATAGGCACACTTCAGAAATCATATGTGAAGTATACATTGTATTATATTATTTGTTTGTTCTAAATTTGCATTGAAGCTGGGGAAGATCAAATAAAAATACGTTCTTGAAATAATAGGCCTATCTTATTACAGTCATTTTATGAACAATATCGAATTCACAAGACTGTTTATAAAATATAAAGTGACTCGCGGCCATCATTCCTACCACACTATGTTAAAAACCTTATCAATACCAGTAGAGTACCTTATTAATATTACAATGTATACATGGAACATGACTTACCCAAACTACGATGTCTTTGATAAGCAAAGATTCCCTGAATGGCATGATACACCCTCCATATACTGGCATGTTACGACTGTTTCAGTCTTATCAGAACACCCAACGGGTATCTAATACAACGAGTCCGCATAACGGAGAGACTGAATTCGGATATATCTTTATAAATTGATAATCAATTTATTCTTAATTATTCCTATAAGTATAAGTAGATCTGCCACTTGCATTAATATCAAATATCTGTGTAGTTTCTCCGGCAAATTAATCAATCATCAATACAAACATTTAATGCTAAAGGTAGACTTGTACAAGTCTCTGCATGCTATTTCTGTGTATTAGGGGGATAACTAACCAGTAAATCACTGAATGATATGAGTGTGTCAGTATTACAGCATGTCAGTAATACAATGGTCTCTGTCGTATTACCATTTCAATTTATATTGTAGGCGTGACATTAAACGGAAATGAATACATTTTTTCGTTCTGAATGAGATAGTCATACATTCGAATACCTATATAAATATTTAAAAAAGTTTCTTATCATACCGCTTTTATGGATATATTCGTGGTCTAGTTTGAAAGAAATGGGTACAAATGAATTTAAGGTATACTTATTGCATTATATTTACATTTGCATGGCATTGTCACTATATAGCCTCTTTGAAAGCTGTGTCGTTGATGGGACAAAATTCTTAGCGTATTAATACAACACTGACCGGAACTACAATATCCAATATAAATAAACATGACGGCTGCTAAAATATCCCTGGGCATTGTGAGATTTGACAATGTCATTGTAAATTTATGTGCAAAATAAAAAATAAAATTAACTCCCTCGTGGAGGGCAAGGTCGGATTTACGGTGTTCACTGTATTTGCCCATGCGCGAAATTTGTTCCGGAGAAAATTCGAAACAATTTCAAATCTAACTTTCAGCTCAGAGTTCTATTGATAAACTTAAATCACCCTATAGACATATCATACGCAATTGTATTGATACTGAATTGTGGAATAAAATTGAAGTGTTTGTTAAAATTTCAAAGTACTACTTTGTTTGCCAATCAGCACGCGACAATACGCTGTTCAAACTATTGAACGAAATTGTGTGGACTGTCGATAAGGCGAGCATTTTTAATTTTAAATATAAATTATAAGTTAAAAAAGAACATAAGAGGCAGAGAAAACGTAAATATAAGTATTGAACTGTTTTTGTATGGTATTTATGATCTATTTGAATGACACAGCTTTGCAAGCAAACAACTCATAATGCGCATTATGTTGTTTGCTTGCAAAGCTGTGTCATTCAAATAGATCATAATTACCATACAAAAGCAGTTCAATGCTTAAATAAATAGTTTCAAATGATATTTATGTACAAGGTGGAAAAATAGCAAAAATAATATTTTATTCATATTTGATTAAGAATATTCCATAACTGAGTACAAGCTAATGCATTTCATTGAAATATTTTAAAAGGTAAAAGTAAGGAAAAACTACTTTAAGGAAACAGGGAAAACAAGGATAAGAAATTCGGGTTTCAGCGAGCCAGGTTTTATATTGAGAATCGTTTTCAGTGTGAGTAGCAAAGAAGCATTTCTTTTCGAGCTGAAAGTTTTTGGACTGTAGATCAACAAATTTCGACAAAGGCAAAGTTGGCAATGTGACAATTTTGTAAAATATAAATAAAGGGAAAACCTTATACAGTGACCTTAAAACTGACTCAGTAAAATAAGATCGCGTTAGCGTCTTCTACGTAATCGATGACGTCCGCAACGTGTATCTAGGTCAAGTATAAGTAATGTCCTATCCTCCAATGGAAAACTTTGGTAGACACAACGAAAAACAACACATTTCTCAATGAGATCATCAGGGCGATCATACCAGTGGCCATACGCGTGGTCTTTCGTCTCATAGCATTCGCGATCGTTCAGGAAAATCGTGATATTCGGAGCAAGTTCATGAATATTGAATCAGTTGCAACGCGTAAATATTCCCCTAATAGATCAAATTAACGCTTGGTACCTGAAACAATAACCACATGTCCTTTGGTGCTTTGACAGTAAGTAGAAAGATCAAAATGCATATTCTTTGTCTGACTGATAGTATTAAATCCTGTATACTATATACGGGCAAACCCTCTGTGGTTCAATAGTGAAAATAAATTGACAGAAAATTTACTTTTAAAAACTCATGGTTTAAAAAGGGAGTGCATTTTTTATAACACATTATTAAACATGACGGATCACTGTACCAGTTTGAAGAATTTCAAACAAAATATAACATTGATACTTATGTTTTGATATACAATGTACCAAGGCCATTTTGAATGCTGTACAGTATTTATTTCAGAAAAAAGGTGTTATTTTTTCCAAGTATACCTATCAATCTTAAGTTAATACTTAGAAATAGTAAAGGAGCAAAACACATATATTCAGTATTAGTTAAAAATAATGTTAAACCTACTGCTCAAAAGAAATGGAATTTAAATGATATTATAGATGATGAAACATGGGAAAAAATATATGAATGCCCACCAATAGCTCCAAATGACAGTAGCTACACTACAGAATATACCACACAATCCTCAATACAAACACACTCTGTATTCAAAATTGGCAAATCACACATTAACCTTTATACTTTCTGCTATGGGAATGCGAAAACAGTATAAATGTAGGCTAATTGGAGAGATGAAAACAAATATTATAACTAAAAACCTTACACTAAGATTAGATAAACAAGAATTAATGTATGGCAAACATAAAGATAAACATACAATGTTAAATATAGAAAACACCATAATACTAATTAGAAAACAATACATGTATATAACTAAATGCCTAGAAATAGACCTTAATCTAAAGAGTCTTCAAACAATTTAAGATTTGATTTAAAAGCCTTATTTATAAACAAAATAAATTTATAAATAAGGATGAGCTAAACCATTAAATAGATAACTGGGTACAGTTATAATATGACTAAGTATCACATATTTGTTCTACACATATACATCTATTGTACTTTCTCCTCATTATAAAAATAATCATCAAATTTCTCAATACATTTTAATTTGTCAGACTTCACATACAATAACGTATGACATATGATTGCTCTCACATCCCCTGTAATGTTTTGTGTTTTGTAGTATATTTGTTCGGTTTTGTTCTTGTGTGTTTGATGTCATAAGTTTATACATGTATCGTACGTATTTATGTATGTACATAGCATTAGTATTGTTTTAAATGTCTTGTTATACAATATATTCATATATATATATGCTTGCACTTACAAGTTGAAACCTACGTTTAAGAGTTTAAATATAAGTTTATAAAAATGACCATCATCATGATGTCAGATGATGATGATGATGTCAGATGCTGTTGGATATGATTATGATAGTGATAATGATGATGGTGATGATGTCAGATGATGTTGATGTCATATGATAATGAAAGATGATGATGATGATGATGATGATGATGATGATGATGATGATGATGACTACATATTTTAAGAGTAAATATGTTAGTGTAAAATGATGATGGTGACGATGATGACATATGATAATGATGGCTGGTGATGATGTTTATGATGTCAGAAGATGATGTCAGATGATGGTGATGACGATGATGATGCTGTAAAGGTAATGTCAGATGATGATGAGGATAATGTAAGACAATGACGATAATGATAGTAATAATAATAATTCGAAGTTCTTATGTACCGCTTTATCTAGTTCGTAGGTCTTCTCATAGCGGTTCACAAATTATCATCCGTGATTATAGGGCCTTTTCAACCAGCCAATATCTTTCTCAACACCTCCCTGGGGAGCATACAGGCGGTGCTGTCATTTCGGCGCTCACAGCTAACATTCTAGCACTGGCCAACCATAATCATTTACAGCTGAGTAGGCTGTAATAAGCGGGGTAACGTATCTTTCTCAAAAGATACAACGCAGTGCCGTGCTGTGGCTCGAACCCGCAACCCTTCGGTCAAGAGCCCGGCGTCTTACCACTAGACTACCATGATGAGTGTTAAAAATTAAAAGAAAAAGAAAAGAATAGTTACAATTTTTAAATTTGTCGAAACATCATAATACGTTTTAAAACCTTTCAAGGAATATGAACATAAACAAGAGGCCCATGGGCCTTAACGGTCACCTGATATATTTATACAGAGAGTTGATTTTGTTTTTAACACGAATAGAAATATTATTCAAAGTGACAAAAACAATAAAACCACCTTATTCAATATCTAGCATACAGATTTCAGACTAAAAAGGATTTGAAACTAGCACCTCTGATTCTAAACAAGGAAAATGAAGAAATTTTAGCACACTGACTCC
>NW_018406302.1:2058-24104 GCF_002113885.1 Mizuhopecten yessoensis | reverse complement strand
CCCCCCTCCTTCCCCAGGGGGTAAACGTGAGACCCTAGGGTCATAAACATTAAGACCCTTCCATCTATGAAGAGCATTTGATTCTACCATATCTACGTCTTGAGAAGAAGAATTTTGAAATCTCAGTCAATTCAACCCTTTTTTGCCATCAGCCCCCGGGGGTCAGTCAGGGCTCATATGTGCTTATTATCAAACTGCTACCTAATACTGATAATGCTAACCCAAATTGATTTACTTCCAATGGAAATTAAACAAATGTTGGTCCAAAATGTGATTTCCCTATATAAACTATAGTAAAGTTTACCCCCTCCCCAGGTAGAAACGTGAGACCCCAGGGTCATGAAATTCACAATTTCGGTAAAGCACCTTAAGACCCTTCCATCTATGAAGCGCATTTGATTCTACCATATCTGGGTCTTGAGAAGAAGATTTTTGAAATTTTAGTCAATTTGACCCTTTTTGACTCCGCCCCTCAGACCCCTTGGGGCTTGGGACTAAACCGGCCTCTATTGTTGTTGACCTTTGTCCATGGAAGGTCCCTGCAAAATTTCATTGAAATTGGCTCAGGGGTTTAGGAGAAGAAGAATTTTGAAATTTTAGTCAAGTTGACCCTTTTTGGCCCGCCCCTCAGGCCCCTAGGGGCTTGGGACTAAACCGGCCACTGTTTTTGTTGACCTTTGTCCATGGAAAGTCCCTGCAAAATTTCATTGAAATTGGTTCAGGGGTTTTGGAGAAGAAGTCGAAAATGTAAATTGTTTACGGACGCACGACGGTCGACGGACGATGGACGACGACGGAGAAAAGGCGATCGCAATAGGTCACTTGAGGCTTTGTCTCAGGTGACCTAAAAAAACTAATTTTTTATTGTTCCGTTCGAATTACTTCCCAAAGTTGTTAAGAAATGCAAAATGGCGGACAAATCGACGTTGACGACCAACAAATGATCATGTCAAGCTTCAATCACATTGTATAGGGATAAAATGTTCGAAAAACATTTTTGTTTTGTCCCAGAGATTCGATCACGATATATCAACCTATGAGTTCCATCCAAAAAAAGTACAAGAAACTGATCCTAAACATGTTTGCCATCTTATTTTGAACTTTTATGCAACAATGTCATGAGTTTCTTGTTACGAATCAGAATTATATTATAAAATAGTGTATACAATTCGCAGCAAATTGTTATTTGGAGGGCTTTACGCTAACCGGTTCTCCGTTTATCATGGGTTTTTTTGTGGTATACGACTAGTCTAACAAATGAAGGGTCGAAGGCTTTATCTTGCATTAAATGTTTACATCTTTACATATGTAAAACCGCTAGCTTTATGTTCAACACGAAGAAAGTGTGACATTTGACTGTGTTTTAATTCAATGCCGGCTCAAAGGCAACTCGGTACTTGAGCCAACATTTGCCGAAACCTTCAATTAAGGTGACTTAAATGGAAATTCAGAAACTTTAAAGGCAATCGAAGTGTTGTATATCTTTCAAATTTCATATACGAACTTCCATACAATCAGCAGAAAATTATCGTTCGCGAGATCTTCTTCCTAAACGGAAGTGATGATGCGGAGTCAGTAGAGCTGATATATATGTATTTCATTCCGATCTTGTGATGAATTGTTTGTGACTACGAATTTGTTCCCACACACCGATATAGCCCTGGGTTCGTCAATACCATCCTTTGACGTCAGAAGTTCTTTGACTTTGGTACCATAAGCGGAGACCTGTAGCACTTTGTTGGAATCTTGACCACAGACATACACATTTCCCTCACTGTCTACGTCTACCCCCATCGCATTCTCGACTACCCTCTCATCTAAACCATATATTTGGATACCATTGGGCAGTCTGGTAACCACGATATCATCCATTGTAGAGGTTTGCAGACAGGCAAATGTTTTATTCTTTTTAAGATCAGATGCAAGATTCCAGCACGGTGAGGACAATGTCTGAACTTTCTCTACCTTACCGTCCATTGTCACGCTATGGATGTCTGTCGATGTGCTCACCATGAAATGTCCATCCATGAACGCCAAACCTTGACATTTTATGTCCTCTGGCACCTCTATCACTGTCGATAAGGTCAGCTTGGACGGCTGTACTTTCACGACATGTATGCCGACATGACTATTAGTTACAGCAACTGCCACTGTGTCATCATCCACTGAGCAAACATCATGTGGGTATCCACTGATTTCCAATTCGTCCAAAAACTGTCCTTTAACAGAAAACAATTTCAGTTTATCGTTTTGATAATCACTTACAATGATGTTTCCAGTCGGCATCAACAAAACTCCGTGAGCTGTACAATCGTCTTCATCTGACGGAATCCTTATCATGCATTGTCCTAACTTCTTGACGCGATTATTCAATAGCCAGTCGACATTTCGTATGTACTCAACACCGTCAGGTATGATACATGGTTGCTCCTCAACTAGGATTCTTCCCAGGGTCAGAGTACTGTACTGATCGATTGTAATGTGGCTCGAGTCGATGTCGTGTTTCACATTGACTGACTTTAATGAATGTGTAATATCATCAATAACATCATTACACGCTCCAATCTCTGTTTGACCTCTAATAAATAGTTGTGTCATCTCAAGGTGATCGTCCATCCGAACTGCTGTCATGAACGCTTCTTTTGTGCTCTGAATAACGACCCTCAGTCGGCTACATTTCTGCTTTGATATATCAACGTTATTTTTCGCAGCTTTGTATTTGGAAATCATTTCTTGAGTCATCTCCTCCTGCTTTTTATCAAGATATTTGTCGATACTTTGACGCAGATCTACAACACTGCTCAAGCCAACATCCTGACATTGTTGCATGGATTCGATCTGTTTGTCGATAGCGTTTATCATCAATTCTATGCACTTTGATGCGTTTTCGAGGGATTTGCCCATGTTATCAAGCTGGGATTTTTTCTTCTGATTTTCACAATACTCTCCGATTGTCATCACTACGTCGCAGCGTCGATGCTCTGTGATAATGCATTTGTGGCATCCGATGAACTTATGATCTTCACAATAATAGTCTATTTTCTCGAGGTGTAATGAACATGCCATTGACCATGGTTGTTTCCATGTCACATTATGATTTGCCTCATCAAGAGTCACACTGTCACATATCTCGTGAAAGACATCATGCACATTAACTGTACACAGTTTGCAAAACAACATACCATTCATTTTACACAACATCGTAGCCGGTGTTTCTAGGTTTTTTGTCTTTTTGCAAGGACCACAATAACGTTGTGCATATGATATCCTTGTTCGTTTTGTATATTCCTGAACCAAACTGTTGGTCGGAAACTGTTGTGCCCACGTCTCTTTACCCTCAGAGTGGTTGACAGGCGATGTGATCTTCCTACATACAGGACAGGGGAAGGACGTCACGGCAGCCATCTCACCAGACAAGTCTGTGACGATGTAGGTGCTAAGACATTCCTCACAAAAGGAATGTAAACATGGGAGAGACTTTGGACTTCGCATCTGCTCCAGACAAATGGGACATTCGAGAAGTTGATAGGTCAAGGCAGTGTTGTCTTTGTTCAGTTGTTCTACTGGTAGAGATCCACCTTCCGCCATCACTGCAGGGAGCTCTCTGTATTCATCTGAAATTTAAGTGAAATAATTAAATATATTGTATTGAAATGCAAAATGTATGATTGGCCTATATAACTCACTTGTTATTCATCTCGCATGTCAGATGTTCATAGAAGGCAGAGTAAATATGTATCCAAAAACGTTAAATATCATAACATATTATGGATCTTCGTTGGAATATTTATTTCTCTACAATTTACAAATCATCGGTGTTAGATTTTAGCCAACGGAATTAATGTGACCCCCGTGTAGTTATAGGTCATTCGACTATATTCCACACACTTCACATCAGTTTGGTAATTTTCTAAGCATAGGTCGTTTGATGTCTCGGACGAAATAGTTTCAGCAAAAGTGGTCCCTGTTACCTACAAAATGGGTCTATGTCAGTCGATGGAACAAACTAAATAGCCTTTATCTGATCATTCTATATGCCAATTATCAATCATCCCTACAGCATGTTGATTGAACAGAAATCGATTGACAAATAACACATTTCATTTTTGTGACTTTGAAATCAGGCCAAAGTAATGTATTTGATGAAATATATTCCTTCCTAATACTTCTCTATTACTCAGAGGGGGTCTTCTTGCATGTACATTTTACGAATTGTATCCTTTTGACCATAACATTGAGTTAAGGTTATATATTTTAACAAAATTGGTAGACCTGTATACAATGATGTTACCTTTCTAATATTACCCTAGCTCTCTTGGTTATTCAAAATAAGTCGTTAAAATATTTTGAAAATGGTTTAAATAACTTTATCCCCTGTAGCTTTTGAAGGCAGGTCCAGGTTATTGATTTTATAAAAAGCTAAAAGCTCATTATCCTGGATTGATACGGATAAAATATCATCACTCTACGCATCTTGGTTGGTAAGGAGGAGTTTTGTTTAAAGGTTTAACGGTTTAAGCAAAATTTATTTACATCGACCTTGATATTTGGTTAATGTACTTTTTTCGAACACGCTTTTATTTTTTTATTTCAGTATAATATAGACTTACTATAATAACCATTGGCATCATGGTAGAAGAAGATGTTTAATTGTTTTAACAAATTACACCCTTAGGGCCATAACAATTTTGGGTAGATGCTATTCATTCTTCGTTATTTAGGAGAGCCTTAATTTACAGGTTTGAACAAAGTTGACCCATGTGACCTTGCAAATTAGACTAGAGGATTTATATAAACACAATCCGGATAAATATTTCAAAATCGGATGTCGATAAATGATTCTACTCATACAAGTTTTTAAAAATATGTCACTTGTATTTAAATCAACATGTCAAGTGGAAAGGAATCACGTTCATGCATTTCAAAACGTGATGATCCTTCATCCAAATACTACCGGCTAAATATCATCATCTTGGTTATTCAGAATAAGTCGTTTAAATAAGATGGTTGACACCGAACGAAAGGAACGCAGGCGCCACACAATCCCATAAGCACAGGGCACTTAAATCTAGTCGAGTTACTGGACGTGCAACACTGTATTTCTGACCTCTGCCCTTTGACACTATAGATTCAATATTATTGTGTAGAAAGGTGCAGATTCACGAAGACGAAAATGGTGAAATCAACACTTATTTGATCAAATTTCAATGCGAATGCTTTCATCAAGTTTAGGCTAGTTATTTTCCATAAAAGTTATGAAGCTTTCTCTTGCAGGTCATACAACAGAAGCCGTTTAGTTTGTGAGCCGTTGTGCAGCTTTCTTTTCGTCACATTGATTCATGGAATTTCCATGGGTTAGTACTTTCGCTTTCGATAGGCACACTTGAGAAAGCATATGTGAAGTATACAGTGTATCATATTTTTTATTTTTTTATTTGCATTAAAATTTGGGAAGATCAAATAAAGATAAGTTACTTTTAATAACAGCTCTATCTTATTACAGTCAGTATATGAACAATAGCGAATTGACAAGACTGATAATAGATTGTAATTATTTACCCGAGGAACCAACAGCGTTAGTTTCAATCCTTGATTTACCCTTGTTTTCAAACATCTGTTTATAATAGTTTGGAATTAATAAATGTATATGAGTTGAACATTAACAAAGAATCAAAAGTAAGATACAAATAATAATCGACCATCACGGGTTTTAGGCACCTTTGCCTCCCACAACCTTCAAATTATATATCTAGAAAAAAACATGTTTCTCTTAGGTAATACCACAAGTTATGCCTGACCTTTGCCCCTAGATACTATAAACATGTTAGTTATTTCCGATACAATTTATGCAATATTCTCTATAATATCTAGCAACAGAAGAATTTAGAGTGTGAGTTATTGTGTAGCGTTCCTTTTGTCTTGCTATTCATGGAATGTCTATGGTTTAGTACTTTCACTTTCAATATGCATATTCCAGAAATCATATGTAAAGTAAACGGTATTATTATATTAAATCGTTTTACATCTGCAATGAAAATGTAATATATAAAATTCAAATTATGGAATTCAATGAGGCACGGTAGTCTAGCGGTAGGACGCCGGGCTAGTGACCGAAGGGTTGCTGGTTCGAGTCACGACACGGCAATGTGTTGCATCTTTGTGCAAGATATTTACTCCCCTTGTTCCAGTCCACTCAGTTGTAAATGAGTACGTGGTTAGGCAGTGTTGGAATTGTTGAATGATAGCTGTGAGCACCGAAATGACAGCTCCGGCTGTATGCTTCCCAGGAAGTTGAGAAAGATATTGGCTGGTTGCAAAGGCCTTATAACCACGGATAATAATTTGTGAACCTAGGTTGGGATTATTATTCAAACTATAGGCCCAAGTTCTAATTACAGCCATTAACTTTAAACAACTATAGACTATTCCTACTACTGCAAGTTAAGAACTGTATCCATGGCGGTATGGTATATATTATTATTACAGTGTATATATAGAACATGACTCAACGAAACTACGATGTCTGTGATAAGCTAAGATTTCCTCAAGGACACATTACACCCTCCATATACTGGTATGTTACGACGTTTTTCTGTAAATAGGTTCCTAATTGGTTAATTGGTTAATTGGTTTTCTTATTCAACGAGTCCGTAGTAACGAAAAAACTGAATCCGGATAAATATTTCAAAATCGGATGTCAATAATTGATTCTATTCATACAAGTTTTTAAAAATATGTCACTTGTATTTATATCAACGTGTCAAGTGGAAAGGAATCTCGTTCATGCATTTCAAAACGTTATGGTCCATCATCATCTTGGTTATTCAGATTAAGTCGTTTAAATAAGATGGTTGACACCGAACGAACGGACCACAAGCGCCACACAATTCTATAAGGCCATGGCAGTTAAATCTAGTCGAGTTACTGGTAGTGCAAAACTGTATTTCTGACCTCTGCCCTTTGACACTATAGATTCAATATTATGGTTTAGAAAGGTGCAGGTTCACGAGGACGAAAATCGTGAATTCAGCACTAATTTGATCAAATTTCAATGCAAATGCTTTCATCAAGTTTAAGCTAGTTATTTTCCATAGGGTTATGAAGCTTTCTCTTCCAGGTCATACAACAGAAGCCGTTTAGTTTGTTAGCCGTTGTGCAGCTTTCTTTTTGTCACATTGATTCATGGAATTTCCATGGGTTAGTACTTTCGCTTTCGATAGGCACACTTCAGAAAGCATATGTGAAGTATACAGTGTATCATATTTTTATTTTTTTATTTGCATTAAAATTTGGGAAGATCAAATAAAGATAAGTTACTTTTAATAACAGCTCTATCTTATCACAGTCAGTATATGAACAATAGCGAATTGACAAGACTGCTAATAGAATTTAAAGTGATCCGCAGCCATCATTCCTACCACTTTATGTTAAAAACCTTTCCAATACCGGTAAAGTACGTTATTAGTATTACAATGTATACATGGAACATGACTTACCCAAACTACGATGCCTTTGATAAACTAAGATTCCCTGAAGGGCATGTTACACCTTCCATGTACTGGCATGTTACGACGTGTTTAAGTCTTAGCGGAACACCCAACGGGTATCTAATACAACGAGTCCGTACAACGGAGAGACGGAATTCGGATATATCTTAATAAATTAATAAATTAATAATCATTCTATTTATAATTATTCATACAAATATAAGAAGATTTGGCACTTGTATGTATATCAAATATCTGTGTAGTTTTTCCGGCAAATTAATCAATCATCAATACAAACATTGAATGCTTAAGGTAGACTTGTACAAGTCCCTGAATGCTATTGTTGTGTATTAGGGGGATAACTAAACAGTAAATCACTGTATGCTTATAGTGTGTCAGTAATACGATGGTGTCTGCCATACTACCGTTTCAATTTTTTATTATAGGCGTGACATTAAAGTAGTCCTTTGTTGCTTTTACAGTAAGTAGAAAGATTAAAATGCATATTCTTCGTCTGACTGATAATATAAAACCCAGTTGATTGTAATTATTTACCCGAGGAACCAACAGCGTTAGTTTCAATCCTTGATTTACCATTGCTTTCAAACACCTGTTTATAATAGTTTGTAATTAATAAATGTATATGAGTTGAAATTTAACGAGGAATCGAAAGTTAGATACACATAATAATTAACCATCACGGGTTTAGGGGGCGCGTCTAATTACCAAATACTACCCAATACCACCGAATACTACCCAATACCACCCAATACTACCCAATACTACCCCATACGATCCAGTTATGAACCAAATACTTCTTTATTACCGTGAAATATCACCTTTGTAGACGTTATTTATTTCCATCTGCTATATTTTATCGGGAAATATGCGATTTGGTGCCGAAAACATCACTGAATTGCCGTGACTATGACCCAATACTACCCCATACCACGGAATTAGATTAGATCTAAGTCCGTGCCCATACCACCCAAAACTACCCAATACCACCCAATACTACCCCATACGACCCAGTTACATGTATGAACCAAATACTTCTTTATTACTGTGAAATATCACATTTCTTAGCCTCCCACAACCTTCAAATTTTATATCTAGAAACAACACATGTTTCTCTTAGGAATACATTATTCCTGTTTCCGAGGAGGGAAACATTTGTTATGAACTATGACGTCACAATGGATGATGACGTCGCAAAGTATTGTCACCTGACGTCATAGTTAGATGATTGACCAATGAAATCACGTCCAGCGTGTGACCAACTAGTGGGTAACCAAAAATATTTACCAACTCCTAGCAGGTTTATAGCCAATGCGTCAGAAGCGAGGAAACATATACCGATTAAGGGGGAAATCAAATATCTGTGCATTGTTTTACGTTACTTATTAATATAGTATCATTTTTTACTAGTATTATTATTATAATTGTATTAATTTACAAAGTGAATTTACACAACGCGAAATACACTACATAATGATTGTAACACTAAACATTATAGCTTCTGATTAGATTATGATAGATATATTACTGTTATTGATATGTGATTTATATCAAGAAACATTTTACATATTTTTGTAGATTATTTATTTTAAAACCGCTTTGTAAAGATGGAAACAAATCATCTGTATTTCCTTAATCTTTTATTAATAGTACAATACTTAAACATTTTAAGCATTATTCAAGAGTTGTCTTTCCTACTACGAAAAAGGTGTTTCTAACAAACTTCTGTTCCATCCAACGAGCTAGCTTGATAATGAAATGAAACCTTTTAGTTTATAACTTCATAATTCATTTCATATATACTTGAATTTTCTTTTTTTTGGTTTAGTTTGTGAGCCATTGTTCAGCGTTCATTTTGTCATATTGATTCATGGAATCTCCATGGGTTAGTACTTTCGCTTTCAATAGGCACTCTCCAGAAATCATATCGGAAGTATACAGTGAATTATATTATCTAATTTTTTTGTTTCTAAATTTGCATTGAAGTTGGGAAAGATCAAATAAAAATAAGTTACTTTAAATAACCGGCCTATCTTATCACAGTCATTATATGAACAATAGCTAAATGACAAGACTGCTAATAACATTTAAGTGACCCGCGGCAATCATTATTACCACTGTATGTTAAAAACCTTATCAATACCGGTAGAGTACCTTATTAATATTACAATGCATACATGAAACATGACTTACCCACACTACGATGTCTTTGATAAGCTAAGATTGCCTGAATGGCATGTTACACCCTCCATGTACTGGCATGTTACGACGTGTTTCAGTCTTGTCAGATAACACAACGGTTATCTAATACAACGAGTCCGTATAACGGAGAGACTGAATTCGGATTATATCTTAATAAATTAATAAATTAATAATCAATTTATTCTTTATTATTCCTACAAATATAAGAAGATCTGCCACTTGCATTAATGTCAAATATCTGTGTAGTTTCTCCGGCAAATTTATCAATCATCAATGCAAACATTTAATGCTAAAGGTAGACTTGTACAAGTCCTTGAATGCTATTTCTGTGTATTAGGGCGATAACTAAACAGTAAATCACTGTAAGCTTACAGCATGTCAGTAATACAATGGTCTCTGCCTTACTACCATTTCAATTTCTAGTATAGGCGTGATATTAAACTAGAATGTATACATTGTTCGTTCTTAATGAGAAAGTCATACATCCGAATACCTATATAAATAGTAAAAATAAATTTCTTATCATATCGCTTTTATGGATATATGCGTAGTATCGTTTGAAATAAATGGATCCATTTGAAATTAAGGTATATTTATTGCATTATAAATAGTTTCAAACGACACTTATGTACAAGATGAAAATACATGTATAGCAAAAATAATAATGTATTCCATACTTGAGTTTAAGCTGGTGCATTTCATGGAAATATATTAAAAGGAAAAAATAGGGGAAAACTACAGCAAGATAAGGGGGAAACAAGGATAAGAAATGCGGGTTTCAGCGGGCCATATTTCATATTGAGTATCGTTTTCAGTGTGAGTAGCAAAGAAGAATTTCTTTTCGTGTATGTGATATTTTATCTAGGTGATATTTTTTTCGGCTGTAGGATTATATAATTTCGACAACGGTAACTTTGGCAATGTAACAACTTTCTAAAATATGAATAAAGGGAAAACCGTATACAGTGACCTTTAAAACTGACTGAATAAAATAAGATCGGAATAGCGGTTTCTACGCAATCAACGACGTCTCTAACGTAAATCTAGGTCAAGTATAAACAATGTCCATTCCTCGAACTGAAAACTTTGGTAGACACAACGAAAAACAACTTTTTTCTCACCGAGATCATGAGGGCGATCACACGAGTTGCCGTGGTCTTCGTCAGCTCTCGTCTCTTCACATTTGCGATCATTCACGAAAATCGCAATATTCGGGACAAGCTCCTAAATGGAACCAACTGCGAGTCGTTAACAACTTGTGACAGAAATTCAATATAAGGTTTCTAATTGACGTTTGGTACCTGAAATGATAACCACAGAAACATATTCCCAAAATAAGGGGCTATTCTACAAATTGATAAAATGTATCCTGGACCAAAAGAAACCACGAAGAAACAAAAAAGAAAGTATTCTTTGTTCCTCTTAAAGTAAATAGAATGATTAAAATGCTTTTTCTTAGACTGACTGATAGTAACAAATCCAGTTGATTACAAACTTTTTCTCTAGGATCCAACAGCGTTAGTTTCAATCCTCGATTTACCATTGCTTTCAAACACACAATTATATATTGTAATATTATCTGATTATGTAAATTCTTCCGATTGTATTGGTATTCATTAAATTTGAAATCTTTGTCTTCGAAATTAAATTAATAATCCTGTCGATATTTGGTAAAAGATAAATAATAGATAGTTCTCGTTTCGCGTCGTTCCATAAACTTTAGGTATCAAACTGACCCTTTCATTAAATGGAATATAGTCCTTATCACTACGCGATGTTTTTCACTATGTCTTTTACAATTTAAAAATGTACCTATGATCGAGAGTTAGATCATTAACCATCACGGGTTTTGGGAACTTTTCCTCTCACTACGTTCATAAATCAATTCTAGAAAATCATATGTTTCTCTTGGAACTATGACGTCACAATGGAAGATGACGTCCCAAAGCATTACCCAATAATTAGAAGATTGACCNCCAGTGGCCGTAGTCTTCGTCATCTTTCGTTTCTTAGCATTCGCGATCGTTCACGAAAATCGTGATATTCGGAGCAAGTCCATGAATATTGAATCAGTTGCAACGCGTAAATATTCCCTTAATAGATCAAGTTAACGCTTACTCCTTAAACGATAACCACATGTCCTTTTATGCTTTTACAGTAAGTAGAAAGATCAAAATACATATTCTTTGTCTGACTGATAGTATAAAACCCTGTTGATTGTAATTATTCACCCGAGGAATAAACAGCGTTAGTTTTAATCCTTAATTTAACAATGTTTTCAAACATGTATGTATAATACTTTGGAAGTATCAAATGCAAACGAAATGAACATTAACTAACAGTCAAAAGTTCGATACAAATAATAATCAACCATCACGGGTTTAAGGCACCTTTGCCTCCCACTACCTGCAAATTTTATATCTAGAATAAACCCATGTTTCTCTTAGGAATACATTATTCCTGTTTCCGAGGTTGGAAACATTTGTTATGAACTATGACGTCACAATGGATGATGACGTCGCAAAGAATTGTCACCTGACGTCATAGTTATCTGATTGGCCAATGAAATCACGTTCAGCGTGTTACCAAGTAGTGGATAACCAAAAATATTTACCAACTCCTAGCAGGTGTATAGCCAATGAGTCGGAAGCGAGGAAACATACTGATTAAGGGGGGAATCAAATTACTGTGCATTGTAATACGTGATATTAATATAGGATCATTTCTATTGTTATTATTATAATTATATTAATTTACAAAGTGAATTCACACAACGCGAAATACACTACATAATGATTGTAACACTAAACATTATAGCTTCTGATTAGATTATGATAAATATATTACTATTATTGATATGTGATTTATATCAAGAAACAGTCTACATATTTTTGTAGATTATTTATTTTAAAAACGCTTTTTAAAGATGGAAACAAATCATCTGTATTTCATTAATCTTTTATTAATAGAACAATATTTTAACATTTCAAGCATTATCTAAGGGTTGTCTTCCTACTTCGAAAAAGGTGTTTCTCACAAACTTTTGTTCCGTCCAAAGAGTTAACTTGATAATGAAATGAAACCTTTTAGCTTATATCTTTATAGTCCATTTCATATTTACTTGAAGTTTCTTTTCCCTCCTTCTTTCTTTTTTTTTTTTTTTTATTTCAAACGTCAGCTGGCCTTAAATATAACATTATCGTGCGGACACATGGTTGTGTCGCCTGCGTCCTTACAATAAGTCAGTGTTATCTACGACGTCAGATGAAGACGCATTTCTGTTATCTTTTTTTTTTTACTACTTACCCATTCTTGTTCTTCATATGCAAACACGAATTCTTTTCGAAATTAAATCAAATATATCACTTATGCATGCCAAGTTTCTTTCCAAAAGCTCACGCTGGTCGACAATGATGTTAGGAATGAAATGAAATGAGCGAACGTCTCGTTTATTTTATGTCGAATTACATATGTAGCTATTTTACAAAATATCGAAATATTTGTGTAACACATTCTCTTTCACATCATCTGAAAAATGAATGCATAGTTATAGTTAGGTAACACAAATATGTAACAGTGTCTCTAAAAACGTAAATGATGCGGAATTGCTCTAATTGATTTTAAGTTAAATTGTTAGTTTGATCCTTTCTAGCCTCAAAATGAAATATCGCGGTACGAAACTATCTTAATCTACAATCCGCCTCGTTTTCAGCTAAAATGGTGATTTATCAAAGGATAAGGCCAGTTGAATGTCCCCAAAACACTGTTTCCTAAATCTAAGTTGGTTAGTCTGTAGTTTATCGAGAAAATAACCGTAGCTATTGACCATGAAAAAGACGATTTATATAACCTTGTGCTTTATTCTGATTAAGGTAGGTCTAGATATTAAGTGAAAGACATTGTCATGAGATGTTCAGCATAAGATGAAGAAAATCCCGTGCAGGTTCGGGGGGGGGGAGGGGAAATGTCTGTTGTTTCCCATTGCATGATCGTAAGAGGTGATTTATGCCCTTTCTCTTTCAGAGCGCTTTTTTTTGTCCTCCGTTTTTAGAGTAGGAAGTTCGTGTCGTATTTCCTTTTCTTTTTTGCTTCCTCTATTTCTATTGTTGTTACCGCTGTGGTTTCATTTCAGTTGCTGTTTCCTCAGTTTCTTTTGTCTTGTTTTCGTGTTTTTCTCCAGTTTTGACCATACATGTAGATACTTACCGCAGGGGTACATTGTATGTTTGTCTTTGTTTGTTTGTTTATTTGTTTCCGATTAATTTCCAGCTAAGGTCACAGGAAGACTGCTGCATAGGTAGACATCACCGAGAAGAGCAGGTAGAGAAAAACGAAAGAAAACATAGCTACTTTTCGCTATTCCAGGTTGTTATGAGTAGCAAATATCTATACATGCAACATGATGAACATGCTAAAAATATGAAGTGATTTTGGGTCTTAGCGATAAATAATGCTGGATTACCCTATTATATTCCTAGCGTGAAGCGACGAGTCAGCATCTCCGTCAGGTAATGACGTCAGTCTCTCAACATGTCAGTGAAATTGCTGTTTAATACGGAATATGAGTGGCCCTATCATTTGTGAGCAATTGTTATGTAGCACAGCAAAAACATCAAGCAATCCCATGAATAACACTCGGCCTGCTGAAACCTTTTTGTACAAACGTCGTTAAGTACATTAATCAATATATTCACCAAATTTTGTTTTATAAGCATTCATGCAGCTTCAAATATTTCTTTTTTTATTAATAATTACTAAAAAAAATTAATTTTTTTTTTATGTATAACCTTTATGAATCGAACAGATTCGATCGGCATCATATAAATTGCACTTAAATATATATCCTACATGCCGCATAATTACAGCATTGTGGCTCCCCTCCTTTGCATAACAGCGAAGGGGTTTTGGGCTAATGTAGGTAACTTTAACAGTTATTGTTTTAGCAAACGATCGACTTAATTCTTGAATTAAGAAACTGTTCCATTGTGTCTTTTGGCAGAAAGATCCCTAAAAAATCAATCTTTTACTGGAAAACTTATCAACTTTAATGAAAACATTTCCACTTCCCGGCTGTTTCCACTACCCGGCATTTTCCACTACTCGGCTGTTCCCAATACCTGGTACCCACTACCCGGCTGTTCCCACTACTCGACTGTTCCCATTCCCCGGCTGTTCCCCCTACTCGGCTGTTCTCACTACTCGGCCGCCCTTTATTTCTCTCTTCCCTGGTCTTTCTGTTCGGTAATGTTTTTCTTGGCAACTGTCTTTGAATGCCTTTATCTATTGCAATGACATGAGTCATTAAAAAAGAAAACAAACAACTCCCGATCTAACCCCCAGCTCTCCCTCCATCTCTCTACTCCTTCATTTTCGCGTTAATCACTCTGACCTTCCAATTTAACTCCAACTTACCCACCCCTTCTTTCTCCCCTGTAATCCCGCTCCAACCAACGATATCGTGTAGACGTGTTCTCCTCCGCGCGTCTTCCTGTTGATATCGACCCCGTAAGACAAAATCTTCCCGGTAGGTCACCTCTCATTGGTCCTTTTTTTCCTGTTTCGGTGTTTGGACGTCTTTATTACAAACCATTTATCAAACGTCAATATCAGACATTAGGTGCCGAAATTAACCAGTGCTGAGACAAGTATGCGTGCTGATCAAGAAAGAAGACAAACTGATTTTTGTCATCTTTAATCCAAAAAAAAGGTAGACACATCATACTAGATTGGCAGACATAACTCGGATAGCGTATATTTCAGGGGCAGACGACGGTTGCCTAGAGCAAACAGACATGGCGGGAAAATGGTGTGTTTTATGTTTACCAAGTCATTTGTAATCAGTCATACCATTATTGATCCACAAAGGCGTCTGACTTCTGACGAGGAGTCCAAGGGGAGACCAACGAGATATATGCGATATTAAAACTGCAAAATGGTGTTCTGTAATTCTCGTTGGAGACACTGTTTTTTCAAAGCGTGTCCAAGGGGACAGAGTTTAGTTCCATGCGAGATTAAAAGTCAAGATTTGTTCAGTTATATAGCATTCGTATTAATTTTGAAACTCAATAGGGAAATATTTCTCGATTTACACACTGCTCACGTCACCGACAGAATCTGAAAGGATTGGTATTGCAATCACGACAGGCCGACACGGAAACTATCTTTTGTGGACAAACAACACGCCGTAGGGATTACCTGGAGACACTCGTACATTTATGCAGACAAGTGGAAAACAATGCAATTTATATCTCCTTTGTGCAAATTTAAGTCTGAGAAGCTTTTGTATATCTATGGGAAGAAATGTTATCCTAAATCCGTTATTATTTCGAAGAAAAACAGTTTGAGAACTATTGACGGCTGTACCACGTGCTGTTCGTAATTTGTTCCTTTGTGAGAGTATTTGTTGTTTAATTTCTAAATGTCAGATGATCAGGAAGCAATATCAACATTTTCCGACGAATTTAATCGTTTCCAAGTCATCGGAGATCTTTATGACGTAATCCAAACACGCCCAAATATTCTTGTAAACACTTTTACAAAAAGTAATGCAAAATTCTGTATACAGATGTGATTTCACGCGGTGTTAGTTCTGCGTTTATGTGGCTCTAAATTTGCCTTTCTGAGGTTGTTACAACAAGGAACCATACAATGCTGTGTTTGCTAAGATAACATAATATATATATATACTATATTACCGTATTTCTAAACATTTTCTTCGGGTTCGTAAGTATGGATTATGAAAAGTTCTTTTTACACAACCAATAATATAGTACGATATGTACACTGTCACCTTCATCAGAAAAATGACCAGTGAAGCGTATGCACAGAAAGGTGTAAAATGTGTACGAGTTGTCCACATATATTTCCGTGTATATATAAGACAATTTATAATTTTCACTTTGAAAATTTTAAGACCTCTATACATTAATTCTTAAATTTCGTGAAACACTCATTTTCCCACTTATTCGCGAAGAAAAGTTATCACTTATATTTGAGTTTATTCTGTCGTAACTGCATCTTTCACAAATATCTTTCGCAAAATCAAAATGTTTTACACTAATCATTAATCTTATTAATTAGTCTTTGTCTATTCTACGACTTTTGCTTTAGGTTAATTAGTTTGAAAGGTAAAAAAAAAATCAAAATCACTGATTATCATATGTGATGATAAAAAGCCATCCAAGAAACTCCTGTGACATCGATGACTTATATTCTTTTCACCTTCGGCGTATATGTTATGACAAAAATCGAAAGCACACATATAGCTTCGTGTTTTCGACTGGTTTCAGATAAAAATATATCACCCATCGATAGGGTGATATCTGTTCTTTGAAGTTTAAAGAGGAGAGAAACTTGACTTTAAAGTCGGTCAATTTTACCGTTTCACTGCCGCGCAATTATTTTGATGTACATCAAAGTGCCGAACTAGTCTACTTGAATCATTCACAAGATGACGCGTACAGAGGCTTCAAATTTAAGAGAGCCTGACCCATGGAATTTCGAGGGTGATGAAAAGTTGACAAAACACGAATCTAAAATTTGCTACTGTTCATTCACGGCTACTTCTCATTTTCACCCTAACAACGGCTTGCTGGTGTATTAATGCTGCACTGAACATGGATTTGTACAATTGTTCAGTTATTTTACGTGACTATTGATGGATGGTTATTGTGTTAAAAGTATCACAGATTTGTCTCAAATGAGAATTATATTTTTTAGAAAAAAGAACAATGAGAAAATGTTCTTTATGCACGTAATGAAAGAGTCGAGGTGAACCGCTAGTCTCTTCTTCTGATTAAGAAATCGTACATCATCTTCCATAATGCTTCATGAAATTACTGAATAAATTAACCGCATTACTTTCTGATAGAGGAGAAAGGTGTTTTCATTGTTCAGAATGGACGAATTAGAAACCACCAAAATGTATAACATGTTGCTGTTTGCATGATACAGAATGTACAAGGTAGAGATGTACCAAAAGGTTTTAGTTGCTTAACTACGTCACATTGCTTGGGTGTAGAAGGAATAAATAAGAGGTGGACTGAAAGGTATTACAAGTTGCAGAAAAGAGAATTAAGCAATGCACCACTAGATACGAGATGTTCGACTGGGTGTAGGATATCAGATTAGAAACGTTGTACCGAATGTTGTTTACTTTTTTATGATTGTAAACGGGAAAAATTTAAGAAATGGATCGAAATGCATAAGCCGCTTGTTTAGATGTAGGATGACAAATTAGAAATGCACCAAGGGTATTAACCTGTTTTTTTGTGGGCGCAAACGGAAGAAATTAGAAATGTACTGAAAAATATTAACGGTTATGTGCGCGCCGCAGGAACTCATAATGCAGGTGTAAAGATGTGTTTTGGTTTTATTTTGTTCAACTTTCTATTAACAGATGTGGTCATTTAAGGACGTGCCTCCGTGCGTGTAATGTATGCGTGCATGTGTACATGTATATGTATTTTGGAAGCGGTATGTTGGTTACGATAGCGCGGATATGATTCCGTTTTCAGTGCTACTTGACTGAATACTATACCAAATGCATATATAAAACAATCGTGCAAATCAAAACCTTAAATGGTTACCCTGAAACTAAAGTATATGAAGCATATGAATCAATGTAAATGCATGTTTATGAGAATGAAAGTTGATTTATTAACAGATAAGTTCTAGATGTGTTATATTCTCTCTCCTATAAATGGTTGATGCTGCTCGGTATTATTTTGGTATTCTTTGATGGACCAATCATCAGCCGTCTGAAAGGTAGGATAAATTACAATATTACAATCTACATAGACTGGTCCCCGTCTCTAGAACATTGAAATATTTAGAGAAAAAAATAACTAATTTTGATAACTTGGATGTCTGATTCTAAGTTCTAAACTAGGGGGAGATAAACTAGTATTAAATGCAGTTGAGAAATTCTTCATAAAAACCTACGGGCTTCTAGCTAGCCTACAATCTACACTACAAACGTTTACGTTTGCATCTGTTACACCTTATACAGTGGTTGGCTAGGGTTAGAGGCTATGGATGTTATAATGGACTTGAAACCATAACTTTAACCGAGGTCAAAGGTCAAGGACATCGCATGACGGCAAGCGTTGCACAGCACCTGTAGCTAGAAACCCTAGTCCTCATCAGGGTTCTTCTACTCCTTTTACAGAAGGCCAGACATTTTTGATAATCTTTTCAACAAATAGCAAAATTGTAGACTTTGGTAAGAATAAAAATGGAATCATTACTGAATGGCCCTAGAATAATCTTATTCTTTCCCGTTGAAAGATTTCGTATGTAAACAACCACGATTTTGTTACGTTTGTTGATGAACGCAGCTCCGGTCAAATTGTCACATTTCAAAACATCAAAGAAAGGCCAGCCTTATATTATTCCAAAACTCGTTTACATGGGCAATCGTTACAAAGATTCGAGAAAACGTTAAGCTGTTTTTTGTTGACCGATTATAGGAAATTTCATGATTGTTTGAAATTGTTCATATCCATATTACCTGCTTACCTAAAATTAGAACGTATCGGTTTGTTTCTGCAGTGATGGTCGAGGCAAGATCAAACTGATTTAAAAGATCTTGATGAGAAAAGCTCGACTGCTCCAAATATATATCAACAGTTCTATGACAGAATAAGTTTTTCTTATATTTAGGCGAGTTCTCTCTTTGTATAATTTGTACTCATGGTCCCTTGTCGCAGCATTGTTCCTATTACATGTGGTTAAATTTGTCAATTCCTGATCCTATTTTCGTATCATGCTTTTGAAAAACAAGTTCTTTCATATCTCCTCCGACATGTCTGTCAGTTTATGTTGGGAGCTGTAAGTAAAGATGTATCTCTGGATTGGGCAGGTGTGCCATTCCCGGCATCAACTAAGTGGCTCCTCTCTGTATGTTTCAGTAGATGTTTAGGGTTCCACACTTGGTTCCAAAGAGGTCTTACAAGGCTTTTGTAATAAGTTTTGCACTCATTACAGTCCATCTACTCTATCGTTTTTCTAATCCCCCCATTATTGAACTTGAGTTTTCTATTTTTTAGATATATGAGCATTTAACAAAAACATAATATTGATAGATTTTCGCTACCTTTGAATAAAAGTTCCTGCCCATCCTCCAATTTGTAATGTAGTCAATGCCATCTGTTTTTTTGTTTTTTTTTATTCTCATGGCTTTTCATTTATCTGGTCCAAGTATCGATCCTTGTGGAATACCAGTATTCATACCAGTATTCACTTCCTTCCAAACTGACGTACCTCCATTAACACTTACCCGTTATTAATGCAATATTTACATGATAACGTCTTAATTAGGATAACATAATAACATTAACACTCTTTGCAGCATAAGCATGGAAGCCTGTAGCCCCCTAATTAGCCGTACCAGTGTGTGATTATCTGTGTTGGTGTATCCCAAAAGGAATCATAAGGAAGTTTCGATGCGGATTCATATAACCTTGGGCAAATGAAGTAGCCGCTAAATTACACGTGAAACTCTTTTAACAGTTATTTTTACAAGTTGTCTGTGCATTCCCAAAGAAACATTATTTGTACCCCATATCGTTCAGAATGAACATGTTGAGAGATGTTCCTTGGAAACATGAACAGGTTATAAGAAGCGTAGCGGAGTCAAGAAAAAGTTAATCATGTAGGAAAAAACGTAGTGAGCATATGGCAATAAAAGCAAAAAAGAAATGACAGCATTATAGAGTGGTTGGCTCATGTTTGTACTAATAGTTAATCAAATAACACACAATAATTGATTAGTCAGAGACAGATGACACAGTTTTGTTTCCACGTTTCTTCTGTATATGGTAATTAAAAATCAGCAACAACCGATTATTGATTGATACAAGATAGACATATGTAGCATAGCAAAGGTACAGTATTTGACCAAACATGTTACATGTTCCCAATGTAGTTCCATCAAGTCAGTTCAAGGAGCCTATGACTGAAAAACTGGAGTGTTTGAAGATAAAATCACCCCTGAACTTGTGTCAGATAGCATTTGTTAACACATGACTGGTCTAAAGAGTCAACATTCCGTTTGCCATTAGTTAGTATTATCTTGTTCAGACGGCGTCTTTATCAATGAAGGACTACAGTTAACACACTGATTCACAATTTAACAAATTACATAAAAAGTATTTATCCTTGACTACTTTATGGCTGTTCAAAATCGTAACATCAAAATACATAAACTGATATTTCACCTCTGACTCTATAAATAGTGTATAAGCATAGACCGTAATTAACCTGTATTAATCTTTATATATCGCCTGGCATCATTCACCAACAAAAACAAAAAACGATCGATTTTTTTTTATAATATATTTATTTTTATATATACATCTTACTACATCATGTTTTATCACACTACATTATGTATTATCTTACTTCTTCATGTATCAACACATGTATCGTCACACTACCTAACCATTACACTACATAATGTATAATCTCACTACATTATGTATCATTACACTACATCATGTATCATCTGACTACATCATTAATCATCACACTACATCATGTATCCCCGCAATGCATCAAGTTTCAACACACTAAATCATGTATCATCTTGTTACATCATGTATCATCAAAATGCGTCATGTATCATCTTGTTACATCATATATCATCACACTACATCATGTATCATCTTACTACATCATTAATCATCACACTACATCATGTATCATCACACTCCATCATTTATCACATACCTGTTGAATCTTGTTATAGTAACACAGGAATTTTCAGACCATGAATACAACGTTCTGTATTGCACATGTGCAATACGGAATGTTGTATTTACCTACTAGCCGGAACTACTTTTTATGGGAAACCCCTCGTCATGGCGAGCTGAAAAGTTCCCGGTATTTGCAAAAAATATCAAAGTTTATAAAATCTTTATATCGATCCCTACCAAAAACGGAAGGTATGTGATAAAAGCAAGACCACACACTTGTGTTTTTCTAACGAATCAGAAAGCACTCATTTATTGCGAGGACCTATATATTCACTCTTTGCGCTCCGCGCACCCGTGAATATATTCGTCCGCGCAATAAACTCGTGCTTTCTGATTCGTTAGAAAAACACAAACGTGTGGTCTTGCATATGTATCATCACACTGCATCATGAATCACACTACATCATGTATCATCGGTACACTGTACGTCATGCTTAGTTTCAGAGTGTAATTGTGTAATAATATTTTGAATCACGTCAATTGACAATGTTTTCTTTTTCTTCGAATTAACATATAACCACATATTATCTACGAAAGAAGTGCGGAACTTATTACTATTGTATAATCAATGCTATTATATTCA
>NW_018406302.1:791-1970 GCF_002113885.1 Mizuhopecten yessoensis | reverse complement strand
GGTCAACTACCGAACGGAAGTGATGATGCGGAGTCAGTAGAGCTGGTAAACATGTATTTCATTCCGATCTTGTGATGATTGGTTGGTGACTACGAATTTGTCCCCACACACAGATATAGCCCTAGGTTTGTCAATACCATCCTTTGACGTCAGAAGTTCTCTGAATTTGTTACCATAAGCGGATACCTGTAGCACTTTGTTGGAATCTTGACCACAGACGTACACGTTTCCCTCACTGTCTACGTCTACTCCCATCGCATTCTTGACTACCCTCTCATCTAAACCATATATTTGGATACCATTGGGCAGTCTGGTAACCACGATACCATCCACTGTAGATGTTTTCTGACAGGCAAATGTTTTATTGTTTTTAACATCAGATGCAAGATGCCAGCACGGTGAGGACAATATCTGGACTTTCTCTACCTTACCGTCCATTGTCACGCTATGAATGTCTTTCAATGTGCTCACCATGAAATGTCCATCCATGAACGCTAAACCTTGACATGCTATGTCCTTTGGCACCTTTATCACGTTCGATAGGGTCAGTTTGGACGGCTGTACTTCCACGACATGTATGCCGACATTCCTATTAGTTACAGCAACTGCCACTGTGTCATCATCCACTGAGCAAACATCATGTGGGTATCCACTGATTTCCAATTCGTCCAAATACTGTCCTTTAACAGTAAACAATTTCAGTTTATCGTTTTGAAAATCACTTACAATGATGTTTCCAGTCGGCATCAACAAAACTCCGTGAGCTGTACAATTCCGTCCATCTGATGGAATAGGTATCATGCATTTTCCTAACTTTTTGACGTGACTATTATATAGTAAGTCGACATTTTGTATGTTCTCAACATCATCCGAAATGATACATGGTTTCTCTTCGATAAGGATTCTTCCCAGGGTCAGCGTACTGGACTGATCGATTGTAATGTGGCTCGAGTCGATGTCGTGTTTCATACTGATTGATTTAGGTGAACGCTTGATATCGTCAATAAGGTCATTACAAGCCCCGATCTCTGTCTGACCTCTATGGAACAGTTGTATCATCCCCAGGTGGTCTTCCATCCCAACTGCCATCCGCGACGCTTCCCTTGTGTTCTGTATGGCGGCCCTCAGTCGGCTACATTTCTGCTTTGATAAATCAACTTTAGTTTTTTCAGCTTTGTC
>NW_018406302.1:0-288 GCF_002113885.1 Mizuhopecten yessoensis | reverse complement strand
AAATCATTTCTTGAGTTATCTCCTCCTGTTTCTTATCGAGATATGCGTTGATTCTTTGTCGGAGATTTGCAATACTGTTCAAACTTCCATCCTGACATTGCTGCAAGGATTCGACTTGGTGATCAAGAGCATTTAACATAGATTCCAAGCAGTTGGCCGCCTTTTCAAGAGATTTGTCCATGTCATCTAGTCTGGAATTCTTCTTCTGGTTTTCACAATACTCCTTGAATGTCATTACTTTGATACATCGTCGGTGTTCTGTGATAATGCATTTGTTGCATCCGATGA
>NW_018406301.1:4666-4934 GCF_002113885.1 Mizuhopecten yessoensis | reverse complement strand
ATACCGGAACGGTTACGTACAGTGGTGAATTAGACTGGTGATTAACGGATACTATTAAACAATATACTTATACCGGAACGGTTACGTACAGTGGTGAATTAGACTGGTGATTAAAGGATACTATTAAACAATCTACTTATACCGGAACTGTTACTTACAGTGGTGAGTTAGACTGGTGTTTAAAGGATTCTATTGATCATTCTACTTATACCGGAACTGTTACTTACAGTGGTGAATTAGACTGGTGATTAAAGGATACTATTAAACA
>NW_018406301.1:4146-4565 GCF_002113885.1 Mizuhopecten yessoensis | reverse complement strand
ATACTATTAAACAATCTACTTATACCGGAACTGTTACTTACAGTGGTGAATTAGACTGGTGATTAAAGGATATACTATTAAACAATCTACTTATACCGGAACTGTTACGTACAGTGGTGAGTTAGACTGGTGATTAAAGGATACTATTAAACAGTCTACTTATACCGGAACTGTTACGTACAGTGTTGAATTAGACTGGTGATTAAATGATACTATTAAACAATCTACTTATACCGGAACTGTTACTTACAGTGGTGAGTTAGACTGGTGATTTAAGGATATACTATTAAACAGTCTACTTATACCGGAACTGTTATTTACAGGGGTGAGTTAGAATGGTGATTAAAGGATATACTATTAAACAATCTACTTATACCGGAACTGTTACTTACAGTGGTGAATTAGACTGGTGAGTAAAG
>NW_018406301.1:0-288 GCF_002113885.1 Mizuhopecten yessoensis | reverse complement strand
ACAGTGGTGAGTTAGACTGGTGATTAAAGGATATACTATTAAACAGTCTACTTATACCGGAACTGTTATTTACAGTGGTGAGTTAGACTGGTGATTAAAGGATATACTATTAAACAGTCTACTTATACCGGAACTGTTATTTACAGTGGTGAGTTAGACTGGTGATTAAAGGATACTATTAAACAATCTACTTATACCGGAACTGTTACTTACAGTGGTGAGTAAGACTGGTGATTAAAGGATATATACTATTAAACAGTCTACTTATACCGGAACTGTTACTTACAG
>NW_018406300.1:2278-5615 GCF_002113885.1 Mizuhopecten yessoensis | reverse complement strand
AACAGGACTGTCCATTACCTGTATGTAGTCAGTACATTTACATCAACAACACGAGGACGACATCACCAACACGACTGTCCATTACCTGTATGTAGTCAGTACATGTACATCACCAACAGGACTGTCCATGACCTGTATGTGGTCAGTACATTTACATCAACAACACGAGGATGACATCACCAACAGGACTGTCCATGACATGTATGTGGTCAGTACATTTACATCACCAACCCAACTGTCCATGACCTGTATGTGGTCAGTACATTTACATCACCAAAACGAGGACGACATCACCAACACGACTGTCCAAGACCTGTATGTGGTCAGTACATTTACATCACCAACAAGCGGACGACATCACCAACACGACTGTACATGACCTGTATGTGGTCAGTACATTTACATCACCAACCCGACTGTCCATGACATGTATGTGGTCAGTACATTTACATCACCAACAAGCGGACGACATCACCAACACAACTGTCCATGACCTGTATGTAGTCAGTACATTTACATCACCAGCACGACTGTCCGTGACTTGTATGTGGTAGGTATATTTACATTACCAACCCGACTGACCATGACATGTATGTGGTAAGTACATTTACATCACCAACACGACTGTCCATGACTTGTATATAGTCAGTACATTTACATCACCAACAGAACTGTCCAAGACCTGTATGTGGTCAGTACATTTACATCACCAACACGAGGACCACATCACCAACACGACTGTTCATGACCTGTATGTAGTCAGTATATCTACATCACCAACCCGACTGTCCATGACCTGTGTGTGGTCAGTACATTTACATCACCAACAAGCGGACGACATCCCCAACACGACTGTCCATGACCTGTATGCGGTAGGTACATTTACATCACCAATTCGACTGTCCGTGACCTGTATGTGGTCAGTACATTTACATCACCAACATCACTGTCCATTACCTGTATGTGGTCAGTACATTTACATCACCGACACGACTGTCCATGACCTGTATGTGGTAGGCACATTTACATCACCAATTCGACTGTCCGTGACCTGTATGTGGTCAGTACATTTACATCACCACCACGAGGACGACATCACCAACACGACTGTTCATGGCCTGTATGTAGTCAGTACATCTACATCACCACCCCGACTGTCCATGACATGTATGTTGTCAGTACATTTACATCACCAACACGAGGACCACATCACCAACACGACTGTTCATGACCTGTATGTGGTCAGTACATCTACATCACCAACCCGACTGTCCATGACATGTATGTTGTCAGTACATTTACATCACCAACACGAGGACCACATCACCAACACGACTGTTCATGACCTGTATGTAGTCAGTACATCTTCATCACCAACCCGACTGTCCATGACATGTATGTGGACAGTACATTTACATCACCAACACGAGGACGACTGTCCATGACATGTATGTGGTCAGTACATTTACATCACCAACACGAGGACGACATCACCAACACGACTGTTCATGACCTGTATGTAGTCAGTACATCTACATCACCAACCCGACTGTCCATGACATGTATGTTGTCAGTACATTTACATCACCAACACGACTGTCCAAGACCTGTATGTTGTCAGTACATTTACATCAGCTACTGTATTCTATCAGTTTAAATTGCCCCGGCCTAGACAGAAAAACAATTTTAAACTTGGCTCTTCTCAATACAGGTCAAACAGGAGATACTGTATCTAAACTTAGCAGCATTGCTATTTTAGTTTGGTTCCTTAGTTTTTCAAATCATTAACCCGTCTGGACAGCTTTTATATATTTTTAGCTATGTTGTCCCCACATATGTGAGGTGAAGACTTCTACCAGAGTTAATTTCTTTACTGGTTATTTATCTGGGTTGACACACCGAAAGTGGTATATCAAAGTTTAGGGACCATTATACTAAGAACTTACAAGAGGCCCATTGGCCTTATTTTTTTATTTTTTTTTAAAGATTCACAATCAACTCACTAATTAACACGTGACTGACTCATGAACTGATGAGATGAACAAATGGAAGAATTGGGATGTAAACAATGAACATCTTACCCAGGTACATAAATTTGTAGAACCAATTTCTGTACAGCTTATCTGAAGATTTAGACACGATGCCTGAGCCATGGTGATCTCAGGTTTTTGAGCCATGGTGATCTCAGGTTTCTGAACCATGGTGATCTCAGGTTTCTGAGCCATGATGATCTCAGGTTTCTGAGCCATGGTGATCTCAGGTCTCTGAGCCATGGTGATCTCAGGTTTTTGAGCAGCCATGGTGATCTCAGGTTTCTGAGCCATGGTAATCACAGGTTTCTGAGCAGCCATGGTGATCTCAGGTTTCTGAGCCATGGTGATCTCAGGTTTCTGACTATGGTTATCTCAGGTTTTTTAGCCGCCATGGTGATCTCAGGTTTCTGAGCCATGGTAATCACATGTTTCTGAGCAGCCATGGTGATCTCAGGTTTCTGAGCCATGGTGATCTCAGGTTTCTGAGCCATTGTGATCTCAGGTTTCTGAGCCATGATGATCTCAGGTTTCTGAGCCATGGTGATGTCAGGTTTCTGACTATGGTTATCTCAGGTTTTTGAGCAGCCATGGTGATCTCAGGTTTCTGAGCCATGGTGATCTCAGGTTTCTGAGCCATGGTGATAACAGGTTTCTGAGCCATGGTGATCTCAGGTTTCTGAGCAGTGGTGATCACAGGTTTCTGAGCCATGATGATCTCAGGTCTCCGAGCCATGGTGATCACAGGTTTCTGAGCCATGATGATCTCAGGTTTCTGAGCCATGATGATTTCAGGTCTCATTAGCAATTCAAACAAAGGTGACAGCCACAAACAATTATGCACAGATTTTAACTGAGGTCACAAAATGCTCCGCACATTTTAATTATCGTTGAATCTATTAATTGAAAATGTGTTATGGGCACCTGTTCAGTACAAATAATGGTTTTTCTGCCCTGTATCATTGGTACAACAGACGTCCAATGCCATCATGAGATTTTAAAACCCGAAAATTGTAAGGCAAGTGTCGCCCTGATCTGACATCTTTAATGGGGAACTGTAAAATTCTAAATAATTTTAAAAACTTCATTTGACTTTGTCATTAGAGAAAGCGGGTGAAATTTTACAACTGTAATTCTAGCTATTTACGGCCTGAAACTCTGCTCACCAGTGATGTCTTCTTGTCTCCTTCAAATTCCCCCAAACCAGACAATTAAGTTTCAGTGAATGCGTCACATTTGAACTGCTTCCATCCTTTGTCTAAGACGGAGATAGCATAACAAGAAACAGTTTGTTTCCCCAGAAACTT
>NW_018406300.1:0-288 GCF_002113885.1 Mizuhopecten yessoensis | reverse complement strand
TTATTGTCTTCAGGTTGTTTATTTCTCTCGGTTAATTTTAAACCTTACATTATTGTCTTCAGGGTGTTCATTTCTCTTGGTTAATTTTAAACCTGACATTATTGTCTTCAGGTTTTTTATTTCTCTCGGTTAATTTTAAACCTTACATTATTGTCTTCAGGGTGTTCATTTCTCTTGGTTAATTTTAAACCTGACATTATTGTCTTCAGGGTGTTCATTTCCCTTGGTTAATTTTAAACCTGTCATTATTGTCTTCAGGTTGTTCATTTCTCTCGGTTAATTTTAAAC
>NW_018406299.1:7919-8235 GCF_002113885.1 Mizuhopecten yessoensis | reverse complement strand
CAGTAACACACCAAATTAACACAAATTACAGTTACACAAATCACTAACACAAATCACAGCTACACAAATCACAGTTACACAAATCAAAGTAACATGAATTACAGTTACACAAATCACAGGGACACAAATTACACTTACACAAATCACAGTTACACACCACAGTTACACACCACAGTAACACACCAAAGTAACACAGATTACAGTTACACAAATCACAGTTACACACCACAGTTACACACCACAGTAGGAAAATTACAGTTACACAAATCACAGTAACACAAATCACAGTAACACAAAACACAGATACACAAATCAA
>NW_018406299.1:3093-3512 GCF_002113885.1 Mizuhopecten yessoensis | reverse complement strand
ACAGTAACACAAATCACAGTAATACAAATTACAGTTACACAAATCTCAGGAACACACCACATTAACACCACAGTAACACACCAAAGTAACACAAATTACAGTTACACAAATCACAGTAACACAAGTCACAGTAACATGAATAACGGTTACACAAATCACAGTAACACAAATTACAGTTACACAAATCACAGTAACACAAGTCACAGTAACATGAATAACGGTTACACAAATCACAGTAACACAAATTACAGTTACACAAATCACAGTAACACAAAGCACAGTAACATGAATTACAGTTACACAAATCACAGTAACACAAATCACAGTAACAAACCACAGTAACACAAATTACAGTTACATAAATCACAGTTACACACCACAGTTACACACCACAGTTACACACCAAAGTAACACAAATC
>NW_018406299.1:0-288 GCF_002113885.1 Mizuhopecten yessoensis | reverse complement strand
ACCACAGTTACACACCACAGTAACACACCAAAGTAACACAAATTAGAGTTACACAAATCACAGTAACATAAATAATAGTAACATGAATTACAGTTACACAAATCACAGTAACACACCACAGTAAATCAAGTTACAGTAACACACCACAGTAACATACAAAAGTAACACAAATTACAGTTACACAAATCACAGTTACACACCACAGTAACACAAAATACAGTTACAGGAATCACAGTAACACATAGCACAGTTACATGAATTACAGTTACACAAATCACAGTAACACAA
>NW_018406298.1:83555-88540 GCF_002113885.1 Mizuhopecten yessoensis | reverse complement strand
TGGAATGTACCACAGTATGCGTGCATTCATTATCTGATTTAAATACATATAGCATAACTTAAAGAAATGGAATACTTACAAGATAATTAGTACAATACACTTCATGTCGAACTGCTGGAAAATAAAACCTCGGAATGATAAGTTTTCATGTTTACATATAGATAGCTCATAAATGCAAACATCCAGTTTCCATAATCCGAACTTTGGTAAAATCAAATCACGTCAATCTGGAGTGCCAATCCAGTCACTTATTCCGAGCTCCGATACAATGGTAACATTAACTAGTAGAACGCTATTCCACGCTCTGTAATCTGAATGCTTGTAACAAGTTACGAGAATCTGAACGACGATGATTTAGGTTCGATAATCCTAGCTCTAGAAAACAATTTACTAGTACGTCGTTCTGTATCATGCTAACCCGATCTCTCTGACCTCAACCTAGTAAGCAAGTCACTTGCACCTGTATAACGGTATTCTTGTCTCTTTAATCATAACTCCAAGTAAACAAGCCATATTAATTATTAAGTATAACAATCCAATCTCTGTAATCCGAGCTGAGGTTAAAATATGTTAGAGTTGATGTTCGACAATCAAGTTACAGGATAATCTGTACCAAAACAATGACCGTCCATCTGTAGCATTAAACGACGGTAACAATAAGTTCTTCCTTTGGGATATTGAGAGTTATAGATCTTGTAATCTGCTACCTTAATTAACATAAGTACTTATCAAGTGTCTCAAATTATTTCGATCTAATTATATAAATTGAAAGACTACTATGAGATTATAATAACAACCGATTCTTTTATAATACTTGTACTTGTTGGGAGCAGAAGTCGGTATACCAAAGAAGTATGAAGTATTTTAGCTAAATCATTTGATATTGATAATTTTGAGTCCTGTGTTCCCTGGTAGCCATTCTTCAGAAAATCAATTGCATGCGTTATTAAGGCCGTTGACCTCTACAGTCTCTGGTATATAATGCATGCCTTATTGAATATAGTTATATAAGGGATATACAAATGTACTTACCGTGGCGCCGGTGTCCTCCTTTCTTATCAAACCAACAGTCAATGTGGGCGTTGGTGACATAAGGCTATGTCTCAGTGTAGATAGATAAGGTACTAAGATTTGTACAATGTCGGTATATGCTTTGCTATATTACTGCCAAATAACATTTCTGGTAGTGTTTTCTATATTATTACTCGTGAAGAAATTCATACCAATTATAAAAAGAAAACAAATATATTAAAAGCATATTCACATTTGTATGGTATCACCACAAGACATATTTATTGATTTAATTTATTTTAAATTGTGATAAATTAATCAGTTGAGCGGTCACAAACAGATATTACTTAAGGACTTCCCACCCTTCGTAATACACATGTTTATCTTGTCGTATTTTCGTGTCGTCATTTCCGTATTGCGTATCGGGCATTTCAATTACGTAGTGTACATAACAGTAACACCGGGTAAACAATAGTACACATGTGTGACGATAATATGTCAACACCCGATATCGAGACTTGACTGGGAAATGTGTAATCACACGTACTTCAGAAGTAAAGCTTATGATACAAAGACTTAAATTGACTAACGGGAAGACACTGACATGAGACCAGACGACAGGTTATACATGAACCGCATGGAACGGGACTGATGTGTTTTGTGTACTAACCTCACATGTACGTATCACGTGCTTACACCAGTCCACTAGCTCGAGGTCGTTACGATTTTTGCTGTCTAGCGAATTACTCTCTGTTGAATTAATTATTTCTACATATGCAGTGCGCTATGTGAAAATAGCGTTTTGTAAACTATCACGATCCCTATGAAATGCTTGTGTAGGTGAACGTGAGAACGCCATACCATGCAAGCCTCTGGTTACATATGTACCTGACATGTATATATACAATGTGCTAGCGGGCTGTGGAATGATGTCCAAACTGTACATGAATGAGAGCAATATGGTTCCATAAAAAAAAAAAATGATGGACAATTTTGATATAATAATTTTAACATATTTCTATCATTTTGATTTAGATGTTTGTAAAAAGAGCGAACTACCATTGCGTATATTTTATCCCTCTGCAAAAAGTTTCGATTTTTTTTGAAGGGAGACAACTCTCATCGGGATCAAAGTGATTGTTAAATCTAAAAAAATATATTAATTATAAAGCCAGTGTGTATATTTTGTTTATTTTTTTACTCTTTTTGTATGAAACTATGAATCCTGTCTGCTTTTAGCTTGAAGATAATCACTTTTATCCATACACTTTGTTTAACATGTTTTATAAGTTTTGTGGTAAATATAATATTTGTAGGCTTATAAAACAATGCTTTGTTTTCTTGTTGTTGTTGTTACGAACAATGCCACACGACAAAAAAATCCCCAGTCGATCGAAATGCTTAGATTTTCATAAAATTAACTCTACAGAGTTGCATAACCATTATGTGAAAGGTTCAACACGGGGTATCGATGTCAACTGCTGACTAACAAACTTACATATCACGGGGTATCAATGTCGACTGCTGACTAACACACTTATATCACGAGGTATCGATGTCAACTGCTGACTAACAAACTTACTTATCACGGGGTATCAATGTCGACTGCTGACTAACACACTTACATCACGGGGTACCAATGTCGACTGCTGCCTTACACACTAATATCACGGGGTATCGATGTCGACTGCGGACTAACACACTTATATCACGGGGTATCGATCTCGACTGCTGACTAACACACTTATATCACGGGGGATCAATGTCGATTGCTGACTTACAAACTTATATCACAAGGTATCGATGTCGACTGATGACTAACACACTTATATCACGGGGTATCAATGTCGATTGCTGACTTACAAACTTATATCACGAGGTAGCGATGTCGACTGATGACTAACACACTTATATCACGGGGTATCGATGTCGAATGCTGACTAACACACTTATATAACGGGGTACCAACGTCGACTGCTGACTAACACACTTATATCACGAGGTATCGATGTCAACTGCTGACTAACACACTTATATCACGAGGTATCGATGTCAACTGCTGACTAACACACTTATATCACGAGGTATCGATGTCAACTGCTGACTAACAAACTTACTTATCACGGGGTATCAATGTCGACTGCTGACTAAAACACTTATATCACGGGGTATCGATGTCGACTGCTGACTAACAAACTTATATCACGGGGTTTCGATGTCGATTGCTGACTAACACATTTATATCACGGGGTATCGATGTCGACTGCGGACTAACACACTTATATCACGGGGTATCAATGTCGATTGCTGACTTACAAACTTATATCACAAGGTATCGATGTCGACTGATGACTAACACACTTATATCACGGGGGATCAATGTCGATTGCTGACTTACAAACTTATATCACGAGGTATCGATGTCGACTGCTGACTAACAAACTTATATCACGGGGTATCGATGTCGAATGCTGACTAACACACTTATATCACGGGGGATCAATGTCGATTGCTGACTTACAAACTTATATCACGAGGTAGCGATGTCGACTGATGACTAACACACTTATATCACGGGGTATCAATGTCGGTTGCTGACTTACACACTTATATCATGGGGAATCGATGTCGACTGCTGACTAACACACTTATATCACGGGGAATCGATGTCGACTGCTGACTAACACTCTTATATCACGGGGTATCGATGTCGACTGCTGACTAACACACTCATACAACGGGGTATCAATGTCGACTGCTGACTTACACACTAATATCACGGGGTATCACTGTCGACTGCTGACTTCTGACTAACACACTTATATCACGGGGTATCGATGTCGACTGCTGACTAACACACTTATATCACGGGGTATCGATGTCTACTGCTGACTAACACACTTATATCACGGGGTAGCGATGTCGACTGCTGACTAACACACTCATACAACGGGGGATCACTGTCGACTGCTGACTTACACACTAATATCACGGGGTATCACTGTCTACTGCTGACTTCTGACTAACACACTTATATCACGGGGTATCGATGTCGACTGCTGACTAATACACTTATATCACGGGATACCGATGTCGACTGCTGACTAACACACTTATATTACGAGGTATCAATGTCGACTGATGACTAACACACTTATAACACGGGGTATCAATGTCGATTGCTGACTTACACACTTATATCACGAGGTATCGATGTCGACTGCTGACTAACAAACTTATATCACGGGGTATCAATGCCGACTGCTGATTAACACACTTACATGTAGCATGGTCCATAATTAATTGGCTCGTTTTTGACTTTCATTTGTCGAGTGATGCAGCTGTACTGATTGTGGTTTGCATATAATGTGACTCTGTGACAGCACTTACGCATTTCATTTATTTATATTTTTCTTGAAATTGATCCTCATACCAGAGACGTAATATATTTAAGCATTGAACTGTTTTTGTATGGTATTTATTATCTATTTGAATGACACAGCTAGCGCGCATTATGTTGTTTGCTTGCAAAATTGTGTCATTCAAATAGATCATAAATACCATACAAAAACAGTTCAATACTTATATTTACGTTTTCTCTGCCTCTTATGTTCTTTTTTAATTTATAATTTATATTTAAAATTTAAAATGCCCGCCTTATCGACAGTCCACAAAATTTCGTTCAATGGTTTGAACAGCGTATTTGTCGCGTGCTGATTGGCAAACAAAGTAGTGCTTTGAAATCTTAACAAACACTTCAATGTTATTCCACAATTCAGCATAAATACAATTGCTTATGATATGTCTATAGGGTGATTTAAGTTTATCAATAGCACTCTGAGCTGAAAGTTAGATTTGAAATTGTTTCGATTTTTCTTCGGGACAAATTTAGCGGATGGATAAATACAGTGAACACCGTAAATCCGACCTTGCCCTCCACGAGGGAGTTATTTTTGAAAGTTAATTCGAAGAAT
>NW_018406298.1:81917-82758 GCF_002113885.1 Mizuhopecten yessoensis | reverse complement strand
CTAGGCTCAAAACCAACAATTACAACTAGGCTCATACCCAACAGTAACAACTAGGCTCATATCCAACAATTACGACTAGGTTCAAACCCAATAATTACAACTAAGCTCAAAACCAACAATTACAGCTAGACTCAAACCCAACAATCACAACTAAGCTCATGCCCAACAGTTACAACTAGGCTCAAACCCAACAATTACAACTAGGCTCAAAACCAAACAATTACAACTAGGCTCAAACCCAACAATTACAANCCAACAGTTACAACTAGGATCAAAACCAACAATTACAACTAGGCTCAAACCCACCAATTACAACTATGCTCAAAACCAACTTTTACAACTAGGCTCATACCCAACAGTTACAACTATGCTCATACCAAACAGTTACAACTAGGCTCAAAACCAACAATTACAACTTGGCTCAAACCCACCAATTACAACTATGCTCAAAACCAACAATTACAACTAGGCTCATACCCGACAGTTACAACTATGCTCATACCCAACAATTACAACTAGGTCCAAACCCAAAAATTACAACTATGCTCAAACCAAACAATTACAACTAGGCTCAAACCCAACAATTACAACTAGGCCCAAAACCAACAATTACAACTAGGCTCAAGACCAACAATTACAACTAAGCTCAAACCCAACAATTACAAATAGGCTCAAACCCAACAATTACAACTAGGCTCAAAATCAAACAATTACAACTAGGCTAAAACCCAACAATTACAACAAGACTCAAAACCAACAATTACAACTAGGCTCAAAACTAACAATTACAACTAAGCTCATGCCCAACAATGATAAATAAACTAAAACCAACAATGACAAT
>NW_018406298.1:81070-81222 GCF_002113885.1 Mizuhopecten yessoensis | reverse complement strand
AGGCTCAAACCCAACAATTACAACTAGGCTCATGCCCAATAATTATAACTAGGCTCAAAACCAACTATTACAACTAGGCTCAAACCCAATAATTACAACTAGGCTCAAAACCAACAATTACAACTAGGCTCATGCCCAATAATTACAACTAA
>NW_018406298.1:76356-80037 GCF_002113885.1 Mizuhopecten yessoensis | reverse complement strand
GCTCAAACCCAACAATTACAACTAGGTCCAAACCCAAAAATTACATCTAGGCTCAAAGCAAACAATTACAACTAGGCTCAAACCCAACAATTACAACTAGGTCCAAACCCAAAAATTACATCTAGGCTCAAAGCAAGCAATTACAACTAGGCTCAAACACAACAATTACAACAAGGCTCAAACCCAACAATTACAAATAGGCTCAAACCCAACAATCACAACTACTCAAACCCAACAATTACAAATAGGCTCAAACCCAACAATCACAACTAAGCTCATGCCCTTACAACTAGGCTCAAACCCAGTAATTACCACTATGCTCAAACCCAACAATAAAAACTAGGCTCATGCCCAATAATTACAACTAGGCTTAAACCCAGCAATTACAACTAGGCTCAAACCCAACAATTACAAATAGGCTCAAACCCAACAATTACAACTAGGCTCAAACAAACAATTACAACTAGGCTCAAACCCAACAATTACAACTAGGCTTAAACCCAACAATTACAACTAGGCTCAAAACAAACAATTACAACTAGGCTCAAACCCAATAATTACCACTATGCTCAAACCCAACAATAACAACTAGGCTCATGCCCAATAATTACAACTAGGCTTAAAACCAACTATTACTACATGTACTAGTCTCAAAACAAACAATTACAACTAGGCTCAAACCCAATAATTACCACTATGCTCAAACCCAACAATTACAACTAGGCTCATGCCCAATAATTACAACTAGGCTCAAAACCAACTATTACAACTAGGCTCATACCCAACAGTTACAACTAGGCTCAAACCCAACAATTACAACAAGGCTCAAACCCAACAATTACAACTAGGCTTAAACCCAACAATTACAACTAGGCTCAAAACCAACAATTACAACTAGGCTCAAACCCAACAATTACAACTAGGCTCAAACCCAACAATTACAACTAGGCTCAAACTCAACAATTACAACTAGGCTCAAACCCAATAATTACAACTAGGCTTAAACCCAACAATTACAACTAGGCTCAAAACCAACAATTACAACTAGACTCAAACCCAACAATTACAACTAGGCTTAAAACCAACAATTACAACTAAGCTCATGCCCAACATTTACAACTAGGCTAACAACCCACAATTACAACTAGGCTCAAAACCAACAATTACAACTAGGCTCAAAACCAACAATTACAACTAGGCTCACAACCAACAAATACAACTAGGCTCACAACCAACATTTACAACTAGGCTCACAACCAACAATTACAACTAGGCTCACAACCAACAATTACAACTAGGCTCAAAACCAACAATTACTACATGTACTAGTCTCAAAACCAACAATTACAACTCGGCTTAAAACCAACAATTACAACTAGGCTCAAAACCAACAATTACAACTAAGCTCATGCCCAACATTTACAACTAGGCTCAAAACCAACAATTACAACTAGACTCAAAACCCAACAATGACAACTAGGTTCAAACCCAATAATTACTACATGTACTAGTCTCAAAACCAACAATTACAACTAAGCTCATGCCCAACATTTACAACTAGGCGCACAACCAACAATTACAACTAGGCTCAAAACCAACAATTACAACTAGACTCAAAACCCAACAATGACAACTAGGTTCAAAACCAACAATTACTACATGTACTAGTCTCAAAACCAACAATTACAACTAGGCTCAAACCCAATAATTACCACTAGGCTCAAACCCAACAATTACAACTAGGCTCAAAACCCAACAATGACAACTAGGTTCAAACCCAATAATTGCAACTAGGCTCAAAACCAACAATTACAACTAGGCTCAAAACCAACAATTACAGCTAGGCTCAAACCCAACAATCACAACTAAGCTCATGCCCAACAGTTACAACTAGGCTCAAAACCAAATAATTACAACTAGGCTCAAACCCAATAATTACAACTAGGCTCAAAACCAACAATTACAACTAGGCTCAAACCCAACAGTTACAACTATGCTCATACCCAACAATTACAACTAGGTCCAAACCCAAAAATTACAACTAGGCTAAAACCAAACAATTACAACTAGGCTCAAACCCAACAATTACAACAAGGCTCAAAACCAACAATTACAACTAGGCTCAAACCCAACAGTTACAACTATGCTCATACCCAACAATTACAACTAGGTCCAAACCCAAAAATTACAACTAGGCTAAAACCAAACAATTACAACTAGGCTCAAACCCAACAATTACAACTAGGCTCAAAACCAACAATTACAACTAGGCTCAAACCCAATAATTACAACTAGGCTCAAACCCAACAATTACAACTAGGCTCAAACCAACAATTACAACTAGGATCAAACCCAACAATTACAACTAGGCTAAAACCCAATAATTACAACTAGGCTCAAACCAACAATTACAACTAGGCTCAAACCCACCAATTACAACTAGGCTCAAACCCAACAATTACAACTAGGCTCAAAACCAAACAATTACAACAAGACTCAAAACCAACTATTACAACTAAGCTCATGCCCAACAGTTACAACTAGGCTAAAACCAAACAATTACAACTAGGCTCAAACCCAAAAATTACATCTAGGCTAAAACCAAACAATTACAACAAGACTCAAAACCAACAATTACAACTAGGCTCAAACCCAAAAATTACAACTAGGCTAAAACCAAACAATTACAACAAGACTCAAAACCAACTATTACAACTAAGCTCATGCCCAACAGTTACAACTAGGCTCAAACCAAACAATTACAACTAGGCTCAAACCCAACAATTACAACTAGGCTCAAACCCAACAATTACAACTAAGCTCAAAACCAAACAATTACAACAAAGCTCATGCCCAACAGTTACAATATAAGCTCAAAGCTATCAATGCTGACTGAAAGTAAAACCAACTTGCTATAAATTGTATGATAATTACCACTGGACTGAACTGTGTGTCCAAAAAGTTTGTTATGGTTGATGATGGGAGGAGATGTGTTTGTACGTTTTTGTGGGTGTGTTTGTGAGAATGTGTGTATAGTTGTACAAGGAAACAGAGTAGAATTGTTCAAACTAACAAAAATAAAGCAGCAGGTATACCACCAGGCCTCCCCCGGGGGGGCGCAACTGCCAACTAGATGTCATATGTCATTTCTATCTGAATCCTTTTTATAGCCGTTGAAGCATTACTAACCTATGTCGATTCGGTTACATTTGTTTTAAGTAACTTTATGGTTTTGATAATGATTGGAAAGTTTGTTTCAAATATTGTAACTACCCCATGTTTTGTTGATAAATAATTAAATCTCGTTGTATCAACTGAGATTTAATTATTCCAAGAATTCCTTACCTAACGGTTTATAAGTCCAGAAGCACAGCTGGCCTTCTCCTCATACCCGCGTCAACTTAACTTCAGTCACGCCGATGGGACAAGAGGACTTAAATGCATGAGTCTTTAAACAGTTCATGGAAGCAGAGTTATACTTGAGGACAAAAAAGGGAGAATTCGTTTATCTTAAGCATAGACTTGGGATCGCTGCTGGGTAGGCGAACAGACCTATTGGTCGGAACTCCCCGCCTGAGGTCGGAACAAAGACGTTACAGCGTTCTTCTGTCTATCCAAAGATTGGAACTCTATAGATATATTTGTATTATATAGTCTCAGTTTTTATTTTGAAATTTATTT
>NW_018406298.1:63822-75946 GCF_002113885.1 Mizuhopecten yessoensis | reverse complement strand
AGGATATAAAAAACGGACAGCTTGGATACGATACGCCCTCCTCCTAGACCAATGCCATGATATGATACGACCGGTGATCTCCCCATCCCTTTTTTTATATATAAGAAAAATTCCAATAAAACAAATATAGTATAAGCCCAACAACTTAAAGACCCCCCATAAGACCAAATACTAATAACCTTTTTTTATTTTATTTTTTTATTTATTTTTTAAATAAGACATACACCAGAGAATAAAGGGTAAATATCTGCATACACCATAGGGACCCCTCGGATAATCTCAAACTCCGGCCAAATCTGACAAGGAAACAAAGTACTGTACCTAACGGAAGCAGAGACGTTTCCCTACTGTCGGGCTCAACCGGCAGTAAGAGACCCGAGGTACATAACAAATATAATATATATACCTCCCTATAAGAACAGGAATATATGCAATAAATACACTTTACAAATAGACAAATATTTTTTTTCTTTTTTAAGTACATATATACACTAATATAAGCCACATTGGCCAATTTCGAGTCCCCTCAACGACACAAAAACATTAGTAAGGAGCAACAATCACAGATACAACATCCAGCAAGACACACCATTTCGGACCAAGGAGTCGTCTCCAAATTACACCACAAGATAAGGATAGGATAGGATAGACGACTCCAAACCACCCCCCGAGGGAAGGCAACTTCCCTCACGCCGACAGAACACTGACTCCCGTCAGTGAGATGAAACCCGTAAGGGCGGATTCATGTAGGCGCGAAACCCGTCATCCATCCATCCATCCATCCACTGGACTGTATAAACTAGTATACCAGGTGTACATGTCACAGAGATAATTACCAGTGGACTGTACAAACTAGTATAACACGTTCACATGTCACACTGATAATTACCATTATTACCCCTTTGAGAAAAATCTAGGAATCTAATTGGTTAAAAACTACAGTGTACCAAACCGCATTCGTAAATCTCAAGGGGTATACGAAAATCTCAGGGGGTATACGGTCATGTCACGTGATTCTCAGCAGTAATACGGTGGAATCACGTGCTTTTACAAGGGGTATACGGGTCACGTGTCTTTGTATCTTGCGGCCGGGCAATGGGAGACAACTCGCATTCGTCGTCTGCTTCCGGCGATGTTTACAGAATGACAAAACGTTTCGCTTCGCATACTGATGAGGAAATACTCGCCAAAAGGGCTAACTATGTGCCACAAAACACACAAAAGTCGAACAGACGAGCGGCAAACATGCTGAGGACGTATTTAAAAGAAAATAATCAGGAAGAACAGTTCGAGGAATTTGATAAAACGAAACTAAATGAGGTACAGTAGATCTACTGTGCCATTTTTATCTTGACAACAGAAAAGTTGACGGGGAACTGTACAAAACCAAAATAAAAGACTCAAAGGGGTGATAAATTCGTTACACAGATTTTTGGCAGGGTATACTGGATGGTATGACCCTACAGGATTTCGTATTTCCTTCGGCCTATCGGCCTCAGGAAATACGAAACCCTTTAGGGTCATACCATCCCGTATACCCTGCCAAAAATCCGTGTAACTAATAGTGCAATGTACAAACTAATATATCCGGTTTACATGTCACACAGATAATTACCAGTGGACTGTACAAACTAGTATCACACGTTCACATGTCACACTGATAATTACCAGTGGACTGTACAAACTAATATACCAGGTTTACATGTCACACAGATAATTACCAGCGGACTGTACAAACTAGTATACCAGGTTTACAAGTCAACAGATAATTACCAGTCGACTGTATAAACTAGAATAACAGGTTTACATGTCACACAGATACTTACCAGTGGACTGTACAAACTAATATACCAGGTTTACATGTCAAACAGATAATTACCAGTGGACTGTACAAACTAGTATACCAGGTTTACATGTCACACAGATAATTACCAGTGGACTGTACAAACTAATATAACAGGTTTACATGTCACACTGATAACTACCACCGGACTGTACAAACTAGTATACCAGGTGTACATGTCACACAGATAATTACCAGTGGACTGTACAAACTAGTATAACACGTTCACATGTCACACTGATAATTACCATTATTACCCCTTTGAGAAAAATCTAGGAATCTAATTGGTTAAAAACTACAGTGTACCAAACCGCATTCGTAAATCTCAAGGGGTATACGAAAATCTCAGGGGGTATACGGTCATGTCTCGTGATTCTCAGCAGTAATACGGTGGAATCACGTGCTTTTACAAGGGGTATACGGGTCACGTGTCTTTGTATCTTGCGGCCGGGCAATGGGAGACAACTCGCATTCGTCGTCTGCTTCCGGCGATGTTTACAGAATGACAAAACGTTTCGCTTCGCATACTGATGAGGAAATACTCGCCAAAAGGGCTAACTATGTGCCACAAAACACACAAAAGTCGAACAGACGAGCGGCAAACATGCTGAGGACGTATTTAAAAGAAAATAATCAGGAAGAACAGTTCGAGGAATTTGATAAAACGAAACTAAATGAGGTACAGTAGATCTACTGTGCCATTTTTATCTTGACAACAGAAAAGTTGACGGGGAACTGTACAAAACCAAAATAAAAGACTCAAAGGGGTGATAAATTCGTTACACAGATTTTTGGCAGGGTATACTGGATGGTATGACCCTACAGGATTTCGTATTTCCTTCGGCCTATCGGCCTCAGGAAATACGAAACCCTTTAGGGTCATACCATCCCGTATACCCTGCCAAAAATCCGTGTAACTAATAGTGCAATGTACAAACTAATATATCCGGTTTACATGTCACACAGATAATTACCAGTGGACTGTACAAACTAATATAACAGGTTTACATGTCAAACAGATAATTACCAGTGGACTGTACACACTAATATACCAGGTTTACATGTCACACAGATAATTACCAGCGGACTGTACAAACTAGTATACCAGGTTTACAAGTCAACAGATAATTACCAGTCGACTGTATAAACTAGAATAACAGGTTTACATGTCACACTGATAATTACCTGTGGACTGTACAAACTAGGATACCAGGTGTACATGTCACACAGATAATTACTGTACAAACTAATATAACAGGTTTACATGTCAAACAGATTATTACCAGTGGACTGTACAAACTAATATAACAGGTTTACATGTCACACTGATAACTACCACCGGACTGTACAAACTAGTATACCAGGTGTACATGTCACACAGATAATTACCAGTGGACTGTACAAACTAGTATACCAGGTTTACATGTCACACAGATAATAACCAGTGGACTGTACAAACTAGTATACCAGGTTTACATGTCACACAGATAATTACCAGCGGACTGTACAAACTAATATACCAGGTTTACGAGTCACACAGATAATTACCAGTCGACTGTATAAACTAGAATAACAGGTTTACATGTCACACAGATAATAACCAGTGGACTGTACAAACTAGAATAACAGGTTTACATGTCACACAGATAATTACCAGCGGACTGTACAAACTAATATACCAGGTTTACAAGTCACACAGATAATTACCAGTCGACTGTATAAACTAGAATAACAGGTTTACATGTCACACAGATAATTACCAGTGGACTGCACAAACTAATATACCAGGTTTACATGTCACACGGATAATTACCAGCGGACTGTACAAACTAATATACCAGGTTTACGTGTCACACAGATAATTACCAGTGGACTGTACAAACTATTATAACAGGTTTACATGTCACACAGATAATTACCAGAGGACTGTACAAACTAATATACCAGGTTTACATGTCACACAGATAATTACCAGTGGCATGTACAAACTAATATACCAAGTTTACATGTCAAACAGATAATTACCAGTGGACTGTACAAACTAGTATACCAGGTTTACATGTCAAACAGATAATTACCAGTGGACTGTACAAACTAGTATAACAGGTTTACATGTCACACTGATAACTACCACCGGACTGTACAAACTAGTATACCAGGTTTACATGTTACACAGATAATTACCAGTGGACTGTACAAACTATTATAACAGGTTTACATGTCACACAGATAATTACCAGTGGACTTTACAAACTAGTATACCAGGTTTACAAGTCACACAGATAATTACCAGTGGACTGTACAAACTAATATACCAGGTTCACATGTCACACAGATAATAACCAGTGGACTGTACAAACTAGTATACCAGGATTACATGTCACACTGACAATTACCAGTGGACTGTATAAACTAGTATACCAGGTTTACATGTCACACTGATAATTACAAGTGGACTGTACAAACTAGTATACCAGGTTTACATGTCACACTGACAATTACCAGTGGACTGTATAAACTAGTATACCAGGTTTACATGTCACACTGATAATTACAAGTGGACTGTACAAACTAGTATACCAGGTTTATTTGTCACACTGATAATTACCAGTGGACTGTACAAACTAGTAAACCAGGTTTACATATCACACAGATAATTACCAGTGGACTGTACACACTAATATACCAGGTTTACATGTCACACAGATAATTACCAATGGACTGTGTCAACTAGTATACCAGGTTTACATGTAACACTGATAATTACAAGTGGACTGTACAAACTAGTATACCAGGTTTATTTGTCACACTGATAATTACCAGTGGACTGTAGAAACTAGTAAACCAGGTTTACATATCACACAGATAATTACCAGTGGACTGTACACAATAATATACCAGGTTTACATGTCACACAGATACATGTAATTACCAAGATAATTACCAGTCGACTGTATAAACTAGTATACCAGGGTTACATGTCACACAGATAATTACAAGTGGACTGTACAAACTAGTATACCAGGTTAACATGTCACACAGATAATTACCAGTGGACTGTACAAACTAGTAAACCAGGTTTACATATCACACAGATAATTACCAGTGGGTTTACAAGTCAACAGATAATTACCAGTCGACTGTATAAACTAGTATCCCAGGTTTACATGTCACACAGATAATTACAAGTGGACTGTACAAACTAGTATACCAGGTTTATCTGTCACACTGATAATTACCAGTGGACTGTACAAACTAAAATACCAAGTTTACATGTCACACAGATAATTACCAGTGCACTGTACACACTTATATACCAGGTTTACATGACACACAGATAATTACCACTGGACTGTACAAACTAGTATACCAGGTTTATTTTTCACACTGATAATTACCAGTGGACTGTAGAAACTAGTATACCAGGTTTACATGTCACACAGATAATTCCCAGTCGACTGTATAAACTAGTATACCAGGTTTACATGTCCCACAGATAATTACCAGTGGACTGTACAAACTTATATACCAGGTTTACATGTCACACAGCTAATTACCAGTCGACTGTATAAACTAGTATACCAGGGTTACATGTCACACAGATAATTACAAGTGGACTGTACAAACTAGTATAACAGGTTTACATGTCACACAGATAACTACCAGTGGACTGTACAAACTAATATACCAAGTTTACATCTCACACAGATAATTACCAGTGGACTGTACAAACTAATATACCACGTTTACATGTCACACAGATAATTACCAGTGCACTGTACACACTTATATACCAGGTTTACATGTCACACAGCTAATTACCAGTCGACTGTATAAACTAGTATCCCAGGTTTACATGTCACACAGATAATTACAAGTGGACTGTACAAACTAGTATACCAGGTTTATCTGTCACACTGATAATTACCAGTGGACTGTAGAAACTAGTATAACAGGTTTACATGTCACACAGATAATTACCACTGGACTGTACAAACTAGTATACGAGGTTTACATGTCACACAGATAATTACCAGTGCACTGTACACACTTATATACCAGGTTTACATGACACACAGATAATTACCACTGGACTGTACAAACTAGTATACCAGGGTTACATGCATGTCACACAGATAATTACCAGTGGACTGTACAAACTAATATACCAGGTTTACATGTCACACAGATAATTACCAGTGGACTGTACACACTTATATACCAGGTTTACATGTCACACAGATAATTACCACTGGACTGTACAAACTAGTATACCAGGTTTACATGCATGTCACACAGATAATTACCAGTGGACTGTACACACTAATATACCAGGTTTACATGTCACACAGATAATTACCAGTGGACTGTACAAACTAGTATACCAGGTTTACAAGTCACACAGATAATTACCAGTGGACTGTAGAAACTAGTATACCAGGTTTACATGTCACACAGATAATTACCAGTGGACTGTACAAACTAATATACCAGGTTTATTTATCACACTAATAATTACCAGTGGACTGTACAAACTAGTAAACCAGGTTTACATATAACACAGATAATTACCAGTGGACTGTACAAACTATTATAACAGGTTTACATGTCACACAGATACATGTAATTACCAGTGGACTGCACAAACTAGTATAACAGGTTTACATGTCACACAGATAATTACCAGTCGACTGTATAAACTAGAATAACAGGTTTACATGTCACACAGATACATGTAATTACCAGTGGACTGTACAAACTAGTATAACAGGTTTACATGTCACACAGATAATTACCAGTGGACTGTACAAACTAATATACCAAGTTTACATGTCACACAGATAATTACCAGTCGACTGTACAAACTAGTATACCAGGTTTACATGTCACACTGACAATTACCAGTGGACTGTATAAACTAGTATACCAGGTTTACATGTCACACAGATAATTACCAGTCGACTGTACAAACTAGTATACCAGGTTTACATGTCACACAGATAATTACCAGTCGACTGTACAAACTAGTATACCAGGTTTACATGTCACACAGATAATTACCAGTCGACTGTACAAACTAGTATACCAGGTTTACATGTCACGCAGATAATTCCACTATACTACCGTCCTACCACTAGACTACCGTGCCTCCACTAGACTACCATCCTACCACTAGACTACCGTCCTACCACTAGACTACCGTCCTACCACTAGACTACCGTGTCTCCACTAGATTACCGTCCTACCACTAGACTACCGTGCCTCCACTAGACTACCGTCCTACCACTAGACTACCGTCCTACCACTAGACTACCGTCCTACCATCATACCGTCCTATCACTAGACTACCGTCCTACCACTAGACTACCGTGCCTCCACTAGAGTACCGTCCTACCACTAGACTACCGTCCTATCCCTAGACTACCGTCCTACCACTAGACTACCGTCCTATCCCTAGACTACCGTCCTACCACTAGACTACCGTCCTATCCCTAGACTACCGTCCTACCACTAGACTACCGTGCCTCCACTACACTACCGTCCTACCACTAGACTACCGTGCCTCCACTAGGCTACCGTCCTACCACTAGACTACCGTCCTATCACTAGACTACCGTCCTACCACTAGATTATCGTGCCTCCACAAGACTACCGTGCCTCCACTAGACTACTGTCCTACCACTAGACTACTGTCCTCCCACTAGACTACCAACCTACCACTAGACTACCGTCCTACCACTAGATTACCGTGCCTCCACTAGACTACTGTCCTACCACTAGACTACCGTCCTACCACTAGAGTATCGTGCCTCCACTAGACTACTGTCCTACCACTAGAATACCGTCCTACTACTAGACTACCGTGCCTCCACTAGACTACCGGCCTACCACTAGACTACCGTCCTATCACTAGACTACCGTGCCTCCACTAGACTACCGCCCTACCACTAGACTACCGTCCTATCCCTAGACTACCGTCCTACCACTAGACTACCGTGTCTCCACTAGACTACCGTGCCTCCACTAGACTACAGTCCTACCACTAGACTACCGTCCTATCACTAGACTATCGTCCTACCACTAGATTATCGTGCCTCCACTAGACTCCCGGTACCGTGCTTCGACTAGACTACCGTGCCTCCACTAGACTACCGGCCTACCACTAGACTACCGTCCTATCACTAGACTACCGTGCCTCCACTAGACTACCGTGCCTCCACTAGACTACCGTCCTACCACTATACTACCGTCCTACTACTAGACTACCGTCCTACCACTAGATTATCGTGCCTCCACTAGACTACTGTCCTACCACTAGACTACCAACCTACCACTAGACTACCGTCCTACCACTAGACTACTGTCCTACCACTAGACTACCGTCCTACCACTAGACTAACGTTCTACCACTAGATTATCGTGCCTCCACTAGACTACCGTGCCTCCACTAGACTACTGTCCTACCACTAGACTACCGTGCCTCCACTAGACTACTGTCCTACCACTAGACTACCGTCCTACTACTAGACTACCGTGCCTCCACTAGACTACCGTCCTACCACTAGACTACCGTCCTACTACTAGACTACCATCCTACTACTAGACTACAGTGCCTTACATATACCTTATGCCTCAAAGGTAGTTGATATGAAGCCTTAACTTGCATCCTCGATATCCAGGGGTTAATATCAGAATAGATTTATGAAGATATTTGTTTCCTTTCTGTTCTTGCTGTGAGACTCTTATTCAGTCCGACCTCCTTAAAATAAAAGCAAGGCGATCTTTAGATATTCCTTCCCAAAGTGTTTATTTACATAATAAAATATTTTATTAACAAACAAACTAAATACTTACTATATACAATATACAGTCAAAATTATCAATTCTATCTTGCACTTCATAATTTTTTGTTAACCATTTTCTTATTAATATATAGTAATTAACTTTTACTCATAATTATTCCTTATACAACATAAAACATTCTTTTTATATATTATCGCTTTTATATTTATAATTAAGAGGTGTACTATATAATATAGTTCTTACCTTAAAATAAAAGCAAGGCGATCTTTAGATTTTCATTCCCAAAGTGATTGTTTGGGAGGGATCGAGCTTTTTTATACTCAGCACCATAGTGATGGTCAATTGTCTAACTGCTTGACCAATAAATGCAGAATTTCACATCATGTGATCCTGGTCACCAAGGGTCGGTTCGGTACCATTGTTTTGGTGATAAGCCCGGGATAATAATTAACTGACCATGTCACTATGTTCTTGTTTAACCGTGTTATGTAAGAACAAGTTGAACGTGACTGTTTACATATAAATACATATATCAAAATACAAAGCCCGATAGTTCTGGACACCATGACCTTAGTGTTAGGCTGACTTTACAAGTACTAGTCGGCTTCATTATGTACTTTCCTTAATTCTTGACAATCGTATTCCTAATGAGTGCCTTGTTAATCTTTCAATTAAGCCGAGACCTGGAGTGTCACCTGTTTGAATCCTACGACCATTGGCATTGGATTTTGTTTGATAATTCCATATACTGTATCGATAGCATGTTCGCTAAACTTGATTTACACAATAACTAGATATCTTGATATACACAAGTTCTTCATAATTTTTTTACTACACAGTAATCTCAATAATAATATAAAATCAATCGTAATATTACTCTCACTTTCGCTCTCTACACCCCTCATCCTCGATATCCAGGGTTATGCTCACTTTCGCTCTTTACACCCCTGGAATATGTCAAAGCTATTTGATCGGTGTCGGGTAAAACATTATGACCAATCACTAGACTGATGCTTGTTCTTTGAAGATTAAAGAGGAGCGACACCCTACTTCAAAGCCAGAAAGTTTTACCGTTACGCCACCGCGAGATTCTTTTGATGTACATCGACGGATCAAACTAGTCTTCTCCTCTCGTTAACAAGGTGCTGCACACTGAGCCTTCGATTTCGCTATGACATATTCCAGGGTTGCCGAGAGCAAAAATGAGCGTAACCCCTGGATATCGAGGATGCGTACCAAGAGGTTAACTATATCATTACCAATAGCACTACTCAGAAATATTCGTTTAAATCTTTTACAAAAGAAATATTCCATTAAAATCACATGTTGCCGTGATTTGTTTACAAAATTGTATTTGTTTAAAATTTATTAATATTTGAAAGTAGGGGGAAAAAGAACACAGAAAGAATTGCAAGGTCGAACTTTTACGTTGAAAACTCTACACACTCGAATGTAGCAATATCAGAAATTATTCAAAACACAATATCAACTGGAATGTCCAATTTACGAGCCGCAAAGCTTACAGGCTGTTCGAAAAACTTGACAGAGAAGTAACTCTAAGCCGGAAAATGTCCTTTAGACCGCTGCTTATTCTTTGAAGAAGGGAGACTGCTCCAAATAAAAAAACACTGAGTGGAACTCTTCTTAACGATTGCAACTGACACGATGGTACCCTTAACCTTAACGATTACAACTGACACGGTGGTACCCTTAACCTTAACGATTACAACTGACACGGTGGTACCCTTAACCTTAACGATTACAACTGACACGGTGGTACCCTTAACCATAACTTAACGATTACAACTGACACGGTCGTACCCTTTACCTTAACGATTACAACTGACACAGTTGTACCCTTAACCTTGACGATTGCAACTGACACGGTGGTACCCTTTACCTTAACGATTTCAACTGACACAGTGGTACCCTTCACCTTGACGATTACAACTGACACTGTTGTACCCTTAACCTTAACGATTACGACTGACACGGTGGTACCCTTAACCATAACTTAACTGGACTGTACAAACTAATATACCAAGTTTACATGTCACACAGATAATTACCACTGGACTGTACAAACTAGTATACCAGGTTTACATGTCACACAGATAATTACCAGTGGACTGTACACACTAATATACCAGGTTTACATGTCACACAGTTAATTACCAGTGGACTGGCAAACACTAATATACCAGGTTTACATGTCACACAGATACATGTAATTACCAGTGGACTGTACACACTAATATACCAGGTTTACATGTCACACAGTTAATTACCAGTGGACTGGCAAACACTAATATACCAGGTTTACATGTCACACAGATACATGTAATTACCAGTGGACTGTACAAACTAATATACCAAGTTTACATGTCACACAGATAATTACCACTGGACTGTACAAACTAGTATAACAGGTTTACATGTCACACAGATACATGTAATTACCAGTGGACTGTACACACTAATATACCAGGTTTACATGTCACACAGATAATTACCACTGGACTGTAAACCTGGTATACTAGTTTGTACAGTCCAGATAATTACCACTGGACTGTACAAACTAGTATACCAGGTTTACAGTCCAGTGGTAATTATCTGTGTGACATGTAATAATCGTTAAGGTTAAGGGTACTACCGTGTCAGTTGTAATCGTCAAGTTTAAGGGTACCACTGTGTCAGTGGTAATCGTTAAGGTTAAGGGTGCCACCGTGTCAGTTGTAATCGTTCAGGTTAAGGTTAAGGGTACCACCGTGTCGGTTGTAATCTTCAAGGTTAAGGGTACCCCTGTGTCAGTTGTAATCGTCAAGGAAAAGGGCACCACTGTGTCAGTTGTAATCGTTCAGGTTAAGGTTAAGGGTACCACCGTGTGAGTTGTAATCGTTAAGGTTAAGGGTCCCACAGTGTCAGTTGTAATCGTCAAGTTTAAGGGTACCACTGTGTCAGTTGTACTCGTTAAGGTTAAGGGTACCAATAACCTTTATCCTTAACCTTAACGATTACAAATGACACAGTGGTACCGTTAACCTAAACGATTACAACTGACACGGTCGCACCCTTTACCTTAACGATTACAAATGAAACAGTGGTACCCTTAAACTTGACGATTACAACTGACACGGTGGTCACCTTAACCTTTACGATTACAACTGACACGGTGGTTCCCTTAACCTTAACGATTACAAATGACACAGTGGTACCGTTAACCTAAACGATTACAACTGACACAATGGTACCCTTAACCTTAACGAGTACAACTGACACAATGGTACCCTTAACCTTGACGATTGCAACTGACACGGTGGTACCCTTAACCTTAACGATTACAACTGACACAGTGGTACCGTTAACCTTAACGATTACAACTGACACAATGGTACCCTTAACCTTGACGATTACAACTGACACGGTGGTACCCTTAACCTTAACGATTACAACTGACACAGTGGTACCCTTAACCTT
>NW_018406298.1:44788-63597 GCF_002113885.1 Mizuhopecten yessoensis | reverse complement strand
ACGATTACAACTGACACGGTGGTACCCTTAACCTTAACGATTACAACTGACACGGTGGTACCCTTAACCTTAACGATTACAGCTAACACGGTGGTACCGTTAACCTTAACGATTACAACTAACACGGTGGTACCCTCAACCTTAACGATTACAACTAACACGGTGGTACCCTTAACAACCTTACGTTGATAATAATAGTTATTCAGGTAAAGGCAAACACAATTAAAACAGCTGATATATACAACATACAGGCCGTTTGAAAACTTGATTTCAGTTCCGTATCGATAATAAGCCATTGCATGGGATTGCCCATTAAAGCCATGGGGGGCTAAATTATAATGAAGTCCCTTATAGGTGTATAGGTGTTAAGATGAAAAGACATGTACAGGCTCTGACCTTGCAGTAATGTTGAAAAAATACTAAGAATTCATCTAGGCAATATTGCAGCCATAATTAAAAATACACAAATTCATTTTCGAATAATTCTTCTTTCAACACTTCCAAATAGTGATGTCTAACCTTATTGATGTGGTTTACAACATTTGATTGCTGTATGCCAACAGGAGGATTATTCCAGTCTTTTGATGCTCTATAGAAGATAGTTGATTAGTCTTGTCCTACCAAGCTTTTGGTTATTAAGCTTATTAAACCCGATCTTATAAAATAAGATTCTCTCCAAGTTGACACAAGGTATGGCTTAAAGTTACATGCAAGTTGATAAAGAGTTATTACCTCAATCTATGATATGTCTTAAAATTGACATTCAGATGTGGCTTCAAGTTACGTCAACATTAAAATATACATACATGTAACTTCAAAATAAGTTGTTAGATATACTGTTTTAATAAGTTAACACTAAGATATAACTTAAAGCATAGAGATATATCCTACAAGGTAAATATGTCTCCCCACGAACCGGCCATTACGTTAACGATTGCCACAGAAAGCGTGGCTCATTCATCAGCTCAGCTAGTGCCTTATTGAACGGACTATAAAACGTGTCCAGTAGTTCTCCTGTTTTGTTCACTATTTGTCCGACATGTTGAGTTTTCTTTTTTCTCGTGTTAGCACGTCCACTTTTAATTCCATATTCATCTGAGAGATCACCTGTAAAAGAAACTACTGAGCATTACGTCCGTCCGTTACATTAACAGGAATGGCATCAATCACGTGACCACACAAGAGATGGTATTATACCTTATTGCAATAGGGAGATTATAAAACTTATGTGTCTATTGCATGTTGTGTAATACTAATCCATCAATAGGATTATACTTCAAATTTAGACAGACGTGGATCCATCATCAGCACAACAACAAACTCGACCGTATCTTTTACAGAATCACGTGATGTAAACATCAACAGTGCTTGACCTCACCTCGATCTCTTCAAGGAAACTTCATTTTTCACAAAACATGTAATAGTATATTGAAACATAATGATTATTTTTCATCAGGGCTGTTTTGAGATTCATCGCGTCATATGCCTTGAACATTGCACGCTGGCATTTGTTTTAGTAATAATAAAATGCATAAATATCAAATCAGGATTGAGATTCGAATCAACTCTGATCATATCATTTGTTATCTACACTTCAAAATGGCGATGAGCTCAGTAATAGCTTCATTTTGTTTTTCAAAACCCTCGTGATGCATCACAGCAACGTTCGAACCAGTGCTAGCTTTAGATCTCCCGTTTAATGATCAGTACGTGTACAAAGTTTCTAACATTTTGTATTTTTGTTTTTCAATTTTTAAGCAATTTCTTATATGCTGGTTCACAATTACATAACAATTAAAACACTTGTAACCACATGTATCAAACCTCTGCCGTTTATTATTGTTAGAATTATTTCCTGTTTTACTTGTAAGAACTATTTCCTGTTTTATTTGTTAAACTATTTCCTGTTTTACTTAAAAGAACTATATCCTCTTTTACTTGTGACCTTTGTGACCTCTGATGTAATTACCATACTGATTATCTTTTCGTCACGGTGACGTGCTACCTTTTCAAACTGGATAAATGATATCCCTTTAATTAATAACAACACTATCTTAAGGTATACTTGCAGTGATTTTGAAGATTTCGTAACGTCATTAAACCAAACTAAATTGGTGATATCCATTTATTGAACTTGCGATATTAATACAATAATTTGTATAGAATAAACTAACGATATGGGAGAGGAACGAAGCATGACTTAGACAGGAGAACATTCGGAAATCGTCGGGCCTAAAAACATTCCGAATGACACGTTTGATATTCAAATGCCATGTGCGAACGATTTTCACTTTGAGATATGGATTTTTGTTGATGATTTTTTCCCAATTCACGACAATTGTTTTTATATCAAAATTAAGTATACGAGTACTTGTTTTGGCTTATAATCTTAATTTTCAACAAAATTACAAAAATAGTAAGATATTGAATGGAGTACAGCTTACATAACCAAAATGAAGTCTTTACTACATGTACTTCGTCATTGTCAATAGTAAATCATCATATAGTCATTTACAATGTGGATACAGTATGGTCACTTATATAGTCTGTTCCGATAGATTGTTTTATCCTTACCCGCACGCTTATCCTCCCGGAATACCTGGTCTTTTTCTCATTGTACTTTTCAAGGCTCTCCATGTAAACCTTTGATTTGTTCATATTTTGCTCTAGTTTTACCAATGTTGTGTTAGAATTACGGCTATGTTGTCACTTCGGTATTCTCTTGTTTTTTTTCACAGCTGCGCATTAGTTACGTATAGATCTTGAGTTTCTATGTGTAACGTATGTATTTAGGTGCAATTAGCAAAATAATCAATACCGCGTAAGTACTTACGTAATTTTAGAAATTTATAAACTGTCGACATAGCCCTTTGTGAGTGCGCTGAATAATCTTCTAACTGGAGAACAAGAATTTGATCTCGAGGGAAAATGTTGATCCATTCCTTCAGATACAAAGCGTATAAACCTACATGTAGTCGGACCTCATGGTCAGTCGGCTGTTGTAAAAAAGAAAGATATAAAACAATCATGATAATGAATCAAAATTACTTTTAATGAGAAAAAAACAATAGCTTCTAATAGACTAGTCACCCCTTCTTAAATTGGACCCCTCATATGTACACTAGTACAAACAAAAATCTAGGGACAGTGCGCAATATTGAAAAACCTAATCATGTATTCACAATGTGAAATGATGTGTTAACTTTACCATGTAGTAACAGTGCCGAATGTTGTGTTAACTTTACCTTGTAGTCGTAGTGCCGAAAGTTGTGTTAACTTTACCCTGTAGTCATAGTGCCGAAAGTTGTGTTAACTTTACCCTGTAGTCATAGTACCGGATGTTGTTTAAACTTTACCCTGCAGGCACAGTGCCGAATGTTGTGGTAACTTTACTTTGCAGCCACATTGCCGAATGTTCTTTAAACGTTACAGTGTAGACACAGTGCCGAATGTTGTTTAAACTTTACCCTGTAGTCGTAGTGCCGAATGTTGTGTTAACTTTACCTTGTAGTCGTAGTGCCGAATGTTGTGTTAACTTTACCCTGTAGTCATAGTGCCGAATGTTGTGTTAACTTTACCCTGTAGTCACAGTACCGGATGTTGTGTTAACTTTACCCTGTAGTCGTAGTGCCGAATGTTGTGTTAACTTTACCTTGTAGTCGTAGTGCCGAAAGTTGTGTTAACTTTACCCTGTAGTCATAGTACCGGATGTTGTTTAAACTTTACCCTGTAGGCACAGTGCCGAATGTTGTGTTAACTTTACCCTGTAGTCGTAGTGCCGAATGTTGTGTTAACTTTACCCTGTAGGCACAGTGCCGAATGTTGTGGTAACTTTACTTTGCAGCCACATTGCCGAATGTTCTTTAAACGTTACAGTGTAGACAGTGCCGAATGGTGTATAAACTTTACCCTTTAGGCACAGTGCCGAATGTTGTTTAATCTTTACCCTGTAGGCACAGTGCCGGATGTTGTGTTAACTTTAGCCTGTAGGCACAGTGCCGAATGTTGTGTTAACTTTATCCTGTAGTCACAGTGCCGGATGTTGTTTAAACTTTACCCTGTAGGCACAGTGCCGAATGTTGTGTTAACTTTATCCTGTAGTCACAGTGCCGGATGTTGTTTAAACTTTACCCTGTAGGCAAAGTACCGGATGTTGTTTAAACTTTACCCTGTAGGCACAGTGCCGAATGTTGTGGTAACTTTATCCTGTAGTCACAGTGCCGGATGTTGTTTAAACTTTACCCTGTAGGCACAGTACCGGATGTTGTTTAAACTTTACCCTGTAGGCACAGTGCCGAATGTTGTGGTAACTTTACTTTGTAGCCACATTGCCGAATGTTCTTTAAACGTTACAGTGTAGGCACAGTGCCGAATGCTGTTTAAACGTTACCGTGTAGGCCGCGTGCCGGATGTTGTTTGTGCCGAATGTTGTGGTAACTTTACTTTGCAGCCACATTGCCGAATGTTGTTTAAACGTTACCGTGTAGACACAGTGCCGGATGTTGTTTAAATGTAACCTTTTAGGCACAGTGCCGGATGTTGTTTAAACGTTACCGTGTAGGCACAGTGCCGAATGTTGTTTAAACGTTACAGTGTAGGCACAGTGCCGAATGTTGTTTAAACGTTACCGTGTAGGCACAGAGCCGAATGTTGTTTAAACGGTATCGTGTAGGCACATTGCCGAATGTTGTATTAACTTTACCCTGTAGTCACAGTGCCGGATGTTGTTTAAACGTTACCGCGTAGGCACAGTGCCGAAGGCTATGCTCTGTCAGACACTTGTTGAATTTCGTCACTTCGTTTGTTGCTCTTCTGTGGAAATCTTCAGCAGATACATGCGTATGTTTTTTGAAGAATAGATATCCCGAGTACAACCTACATGAAAAGATAAAGATACACATAATGATTTACTACAGCATGGAGAAAAAGCATGGCCATAGGGTACAGTACATATTACGGCTTTTGGCATTTACTTACAAACACAAATAGGTGTCTCCTTTCTTAAATTTCTTAGTGAGACTATTACGTTAAAATGTTTATGAGTCTCTTAGTGGACTATCAGTCTTCGTGGTTGGCGCTTAACTTGTTACTCGAATGTATGCTGGTACAATTTACAGGAAATACATGTTTAAATTATATTGTCTGTAGTAGCCAATATTGGTTGGCCATGCATCCTCGATATCCAGAGGTTATGCTCACTTTCGCTCTCTGCACCCCTGGAATCTGTCATAGCAAAATTGAAGGCAAGAAGATATCAGTTTGATTGGTCTCGGGTAAAAGATTACAAAGGAGAGACGCCCGACTTCAAAGCCTGTCAATTGGTACCGTTACGTGACCGCGAGATACTTTTGATGTACATTAAAGGATCAAATTAGTCTCTTCGTCTTACCTTCAAGGTGCTGCACACTAAGCCTTCGATTTTGCTATGACATAATCCAAGGGTGTCGAGTGCGAAAGTGAGTGTAGTCCCTAGATATCGAGGATGGATGCCATGTCGCAGTAGATAGCACACTTACCTTTCACCAAGGCGGCCAGGGCTCAATTCCCCGATCGGACGTGAAAAGGTTTGGTGCAAAGAGCGAACATTAAGCCTAACCTCTGGAGTATTTCAATGCAATACAAGTAACAAGAATTTTCGAAATGCATAAAACATGTTTAAGGTATCGTTATTGCATTTTATATTCTATTAAACTGGTTTTAAGCATTAAAATCCCTTAACACTTGTAATTACAATGTATATATTTTTCACAAATACAATGAGAAAATATTAATTAAGATAATACAAGTGTATGTTATTGTATGTCATTGGGTCAAGTCAACCCCTGCGCTGCGGGGAAACGACTTTTGTCACGTAAAATAAATAAAATAAATAAATATACAACATTTGATATAGCGCCCTATCTAGCTAACATAAGCCACTCTAAAGCGCTTTACAGTACATAGATATTCAATTTTATACAGTCAATACAATTAGCAGATATATGAATCAATACAATATTGATGAATTCGCAGGAGCTGCCTTATCAGGCGCTAATATCTCCCTATGTGTGTATGCCTGTGTGTGTGCTGGAGATGTATTGTGTTCTGTTTGTAGCAAACATAGCATCATTCTGAACATCAAAGAGGTGGTTGCACTGAGATTTACCGTTCGGAGATTGGCTACAGTCTGCGTTTCCCTCTCCCTATCTTTACACATGACCAGAATTGCATTTTCTTTCATGTGATAGCCCCGTATCACGCGCGCGTATTATTTTGATGGGTAAGGGGAGGTAGCTCCTACAATCGTCTGCTCCCTACTGGACGACAGTAGTTAGTCCGCAGGATAAAAGCGTCATGTTTATTGTTCTCATTCCTCAGTAGGTAACTTGAACATCATTTATATTCTAATTCGCTTCCCTCAAACGAACATAAATTATTTATCATATAAAACTCCAACTCTTTACCGGGAGTTCGTCCGCCTAGCAACGAGGACGTACATATTTATTCAGGTAAAATTACATGGAAATCGGAAAATGGATCCGTAATCCCAGTGCTGTGCGGGAATTGCTGGCCACTTCGTCTTGTCCTTCATGCTCCAAAATAGCTGTACACAAATCAGGTTGTTTCATTCCCCATGTGAAAGGATTGCTGGAAATATAATGTAACAGCCACCCAAAAACTGAACAAGTACTAACAAGAATGGGCGGGTGGGCGGGAAGTCCGGACTGATCAACAGCTAGGCGAACACAGACACCTGTACGTGTCGCTACTGTCCCAAGCATACCTGTCCCACGTGCACTAGTAGCTGCACGTGCGAGACAAGACACGGACATCCCGTCCACTCGTTTACATAACAATGATAAATATATTTATATTCTAATTCGCTTCCCTCAAACGAACATAAATTATTTATCATATAAAACTCCAACTCTTTACCGGGAGTTCGTCCGCCTAGCAACGAGGACGTACATATTTATTCAGGTAAAATTACATGGAAATCGGAAAATGGATCCGTAATCCCAGTGCTGTGCGGGAATTGCTGGCCACTTCGTCTTGTCCTTCATGCTCCAAAATAGCTGTACACAAATCAGGTTGTTTCATTCCCCATGTGAAAGGATTGCTGGAAATATAATGTAACAGCCACCCAAAAACTGAACAAGTACTAACAAGAATGGGCGGGTGGGCGGGAAGTCCGGACTGATCAACAGCTAGGCGAACACAGACACCTGTACGTGTCGCTACTGTCCCAAGCATACCTGTCTCACGTGCACTAGTAGCTGCACGTGCGAGACAAGACACGGACATCCCGTCCACTCGTTTACATAACAATGATAAATATATTTATATTCTAATTCGCTTCCCTCAAACGAACATAAATTATTTATCATATAAAACTCCAACTCTTTACCGGGAGTTCGTCCGCCTAGCAACGAGGACGTACATATTTATTCAGGTAAAATTACATGGAAATCGGAAAATGGATCCGTAATCCCAGTGCTGTGCGGGAATTGCTGGCCACTTCGTCTTGTCCTTCATGCTCCAAAATAGCTGTACACAAATCAGGTTGTTTCATTCCCCATGTGAAAGGATTGCTGGAAATATAATGTAACAGCCACCCAAAAACTGAACAAGTACTAACAAGAATGGGCGGGTGGGCGGGAAGTCCGGACTGATCAACAGCTAGGCGAACACAGACACCTGTACGTGTCGCTACTGTCCCAAGCATACCTGTCTCACGTGCACTAGTAGCTGCACGTGCGAGACAAGACACGGACATCCCGTCCACTCGTTTACATAACAATGATAAATATATTTATATTCTAATTCGCTTCCCTCAAACGAACATAAATTATTTATCATATAAAACTCCAACTCTTTACCGGGAGTTCGTCCGCCTAGCAACGAGGACGTACATATTTATTCAGGTAAAATTACATGGAAATCGGAAAATGGATCCGTAATCCCAGTGCTGTGCGGGAATTGCTGGCCACTTCGTCTTGTCCTTCATGCTCCAAAATAGCTGTACACAAATCAGGTTGTTTCATTCCCCATGTGAAAGGATTGCTGGAAATATAATGTAACAGCCACCCAAAAACTGAACAAGTACTAACAAGAATGGGCGGGTGGGCGGGAAGTCCGGACTGATCAACAGCTAGGCGAACACAGACACCTGTACGTGTCGCTACTGTCCCAAGCATACCTGTCTCACGTGCACTAGTAGCTGCACGTGCGAGACAAGACACGGACATCCCGTCCACTCGTTTACATAACAATGATAAATATATTTATATTCTAATTCGCTTCCCTCAAACGAACATAAATTATTTATCATATAAAACTCCAACTCTTTACCGGGAGTTCGTCCGCCTAGCAACGAGGACGTACATATTTATTCAGGTAAAATTACATGGAAATCGGAAAATGGATCCGTAATCCCAGTGCTGTGCGGGAATTGCTGGCCACTTCGTCTTGTCCTTCATGCTCCAAAATAGCTGTACACAAATCAGGTTGTTTCATTCCCCATGTGAAAGGATTGCTGGAAATATAATGTAACAGCCACCCAAAAACTGAACAAGTACTAACAAGAATGGGCGGGTGGGCGGGAAGTCCGGACTGATCAACAGCTAGGCGAACACAGACACCTGTACGTGTCGCTACTGTCCCAAGCATACCTGTCTCACGTGCACTAGTAGCTGCACGTGCGAGACAAGACACGGACATCCCGTCCACTCGTTTACATAACAATGATAAATATATTTATATTCTAATTCGCTTCCCTCAAACGAACATAAATTATTTATCATATAAAACTCCAACTCTTTACCGGGAGTTCGTCCGCCTAGCAACGAGGACGTACATATTTATTCAGGTAAAATTACATGGAAATCGGAAAATGGATCCGTAATCCCAGTGCTGTGCGGGAATTGCTGGCCACTTCGTCTTGTCCTTCATGCTCCAAAATAGCTGTACACAAATCAGGTTGTTTCATTCNCGTTGTAACCTGTACCTGTATTCGACAGGGTTGGGATGGCGTCATGAATGCCCTTATGCATAAAAGATGCGCTGATGCATTTGTAAATTGTATTATAACTTATAAAACACCCTCAAAATAATCATTTGATTAATCATGGTTAGTTATATGTTAATCTTAAACAATATAAAAACTAACCGATCGACTGGGTTTCGAAGAATAACCAACAACTTCACTTCTGGCAGGATGTGGCGTAGGAAATTGGCTGTTACTATTCCCGGCTCCTCGTCGTTACGGTTTTCGGGGTAGCGCCACCACCAGGCGTTATCCCAAAAGGTCGACTGGCTTCCCTCACCTAAATATCGGTTTGCTTTCTTACTCTGTGTATTTGTTAGAATTGTCGAATGTCTAGTGAAAACTTTATTTTTCGTTAATTCAGTACATGTCGTCCTGATTTTTTATAGGATATTTGTTATATATATAGTGGCAATTCCATAATGAGGTAAACATTAAACCATATATATAGGACGTGCTGATTATGACGTCATTGCAATTGTGATGTCATTATCATAACATTGTACAGGTAAATTTCTGCTAGATACTGAATGTTTGCTATTCTGTTCGACTCAGAGCATGTAAATATATATTAACAAAAAGGGCGGGAAACCCTACCTGTTATGAGGGTGGATTTCTTGTCATCTCTAGAAAACTGCAGAGTGCCAGCACACTTAGAAAAACGATCTATATACTTCGTAAACGTTTTTTCTGAAAAAGAAGAAGGCCAAGACGAGGTAATTATATGTTAATATGAGCTTCTATAAACAGATATCATTGTTACGTATGACAGTTTTTGGTAACGTTTATACAGCGTCAAACAAAGCACTGTGTGGTTAAGTCGACAATTCATCGTGGACACTTGAAACTAAACACGATACTGTGTCTCGATACAAAACAACGAATAGAGAAAATACCCCCAAAAATGTCATAACACACACACTGTTACCATGGTAACATACTTTTCATTTTCCAGTTGTTCATGGACTCGTTACTACGGAGTACGGTGGAGGTCACACTAAAGGTCTGTCGTAACAACAACAAAGCTAACTCGGAGTAACGACATTTCGGAATAACTGCATTACTATCTCGGAATACTGGTAATTATCATATTACATAGTAAGGTTACAAGAGTTACGGCCCTTAGATGAGTTTTAGCTCTGCATCAAAACATATAAGGAGGTGCTCTGTTTGTATTAAATCAAAAATAGCAGAAAACCAAAGATTGAAAGCGAAACATGTCATTTATTTAAAGAATAAATGACGGCATAAAAAATCGTCTTTTTACTTATTGTACACACTTGTACAAATGTTTCTGTTACATACGATGAAACAAAATAATTAGAACCCATTTATACAAAGATGGGGATCAACTTGCGCTTCATTTATTTAATGTAATATTTAATATTTAACATATATGTCATGACGGCATAAAACAAAATATCATCAAATATTGTACAATTGTATCAATTTGAAATGGACAATAATTTTCTGTTAAATTTAATGAAAAGGAGAAAGGGGTTGGAGGTGGCTTGTGATAAACATCAGGATTAATAGCTGCCACTCAAACTGACAGCGCTTGCGTGTTGCATCGAAATATAATTGTCGATGTATGCCAGTACAAGTTACCTCCCTTGTCCTATCAGTAAAGCGAACTCAAACTGATCAGGGCTAACTCGTTTTTTATGAGACTTCTGGCAGGGTTATCTCATGTGTTAGAACAATTCATATCATATCTGTAAACCAAGGACATCTTTTCAGAATTACATAAACTGCAGAGTTTCCATGTTTGTGGTCCTACAACATTGGTAGCATGAGAGTGCGGATCACTAAACGGGAGGTTGCTCGTCAATATGATCTGTGTTTTATGTCTTCGTATGGAATAGAAACCCGTAAAAATTATGTTGCTATATTGTTATGAAAGATGTCATGCATTCGAAAATGTTAGGATTTCTGTTACTATCTTCAATTCCAAGCACGGGTCCGCCTATTTCCTAGGATGTACAGTGTACGTGTTTATATACAGTAGACGACGCACTAACTAATATATACCTACTTACGATTGCAACCAAAAGTAGAACAAAAGAATGGGGAAAAACAGTTTTCGGTGTGCACTGAGTCAGAAGACGCCAGAAGAATCCCATAACGAGCTTAACCGTATGGCCACAAGAGGCTAGATGGGTCGTGATTTTCCACTTTCGTTACATGTGATACCCATACAAGACTTAACGATCCCAATTCAACCTCTCACTCTTATGCAAATCATGTCTTTTCTCAAAATCTGTAAAAAAAACCAAAAAAAACCATTAAATGAACAAAAACAAGGCATAACACAACAGGAACTGATATGACACCAAGGCAAAACCAATCTTTACCCAGAGTTATCGTTCAGTATACTCACTGCACCTCTTAGTGAGAGTAAGGAACGACAACTCTGGGAAGAGACACGAGGGAAAATTGTAAATTCCCGCCAAACAACGGAGAGGAAACCGGTCGTTTCGGAATTGAACACCAAGATCTATATTGGAACTGACTGTTGTGCTACCTAATGTAGAATCAAATAGCAAAAAAACCCACCTAGTATGTAGCAAGATACAATTATAGTAAGTAACAAGATATCCTGTGTTTTAAAACATTATAACAAATAATTATAACGTTATTACACACATCATTAAATGAGTTATTTTGTTACTTACTCTAGTGTTACCTTGTTACTTACAAAAGGTACTATAGTGTTATCTTGTTACTTACTGTAGTTTTATCTTGTTACTTACTATAGTGTTATCCTGTTACTTACCTTAGTATTATCATTTTACTTACTGTAGTGTTATCCTGTTACTTACTGTAGTGTTATCCTGTTATCCTGTTACTTACTGTAATGTTATCTTGTTTATTACTGTAGTGTTATCCTGTTACTTAATTACTGCAGTGTCATCCTGTTACTTACTGTAGTGTTATCCTGTTACTTACTGTAGTGTTATCTTGTTACTTACCTTAGTATTATCATTTTACTTACTGTAGTGTTATCCTGTCACTTAATTACTGCAGTGTCATCCTGTTACTTACTGTAGTGTTATCCTGTTACTTACTGTAGTGTTATCTTGTTACTTACTGTAGTTTTATCTTGTTACTTACTGTAGTGTTATCCTGTTACTTACCTTAGTATTATCATTTTACTTACTGGAGTGTTATCCTGTTACTTACTGTAGTGTTATCTTGTTACTTACCTTAGTATTATCATTTTACTTACTGGAGTGTTATCCTGTTACTTACTGTAGTGTTATCCTGTTATCCTGTTATCCTGTTACTTACTGTAATATTATCTTGTTTATTACTGTAGTGTTATCCTGTTACCTGTAGTGTCATCCTGTTACTTACTGTAGTGTTAGCTTGTTACTTACCTTAGTATTATCATTTTACTTACTGTAGCGTTATCCTGTTACTTACTGTAGTGTTATCTTGTTACTTACCTTAGTATTATCATTTTACTTACTGTAGTGTTATCCTGTTACTTACTAAAGTGTTATCCTGTTATCCTGTTATCCTGTTACTTACTGTAGTGTTACCTTGTTACTAACTATGGTGTTATCTTGTTACGTATTGTAGTGTTATCTTGTTAATTACCTTAGTATTAACCTTTTACCTGCTGTAGTGTTATCCTGTCAGTTACTGTAGTGTTATCCTGTTACTTAATTACTGTAGTGGTATCCTGTTACTTACTGTAGTCTTATCTTGTTACTTATTGTAGTGTTATTATGTTACGATGTAGTGTTATCTTGTTACTTACCTTAGTACTATCATTTTACTTACTGTAGTTTTATATTGTTACTTACTGTATTGTTATCTTGTTACTTATTGTAGTGTTATTATGTTACGATGTAGTGTTATCTTGTTACTTACTGTAGTGTTATCCTGTTACGTATTGTAGTGTTATCTTGTTACTTACCTTAGTATTAACCTTTTACTTGCTGTAGTGTTATCCTGTTAGTTACTGTAGTGTTATCCTGTTATTTACTGCAGTGTTATCCTGTTATCCTGTTATCCTGTTACTTACTGTATTGTTATCTTGTTACTTATTGTAGTGTTATTATGTTACTTACTGTAATGTTATCTTGATATGTGTTATTATGTTACTTACTGTAATGTTATAGTGTTATTATGTTACTTACTGTAATGTTATCTTGATATGTAATTTAGTGTTATCTTGTTACTTATTGTAATGTTATGTCGTTACCTGCTGTAGTGTTATCTTGTTACTTACTGTAGTGTTATCTTGGTACTTACTGTAGTGCTATCTTTGTACTTATTGTAGTGCTATCCTGTTATCCTGTTACTTACTGTAATGTTATCGTGTTTATTACTGTAATTTTATCCTGTTACTTACTGTAGTGTCATCCTGTTACTTACTGTAGTGTTATTATGTTACTTACTGTAATGTTATATTGATACGTACTGTAGTGTTATCTTGTTACTTACTGTAATGTTATATTGATACTTACTATAGTGTTATCTTGTTACTTACTGTAGTGTTATCATGTTACTTACTATAGTGTTATGTCGTTATTTGCTGTAGTGTTATCTTGTTACTTACTGTAGTGTTATCTTGTTACTTACTGTAGTGCTATCTTTTTACTTATTGTAGTGTTATCTTGTTACTTACTGTAGTGTTATCTTGTCACTGATTGTAATGTTATCTTGTTACTTACTGTAGTGTTATCCTGTTACTTACTGTAGTGTTATCCTGTTACTTACTGTAGTGTTATCTTGTTACTTACTGTAATGTTATATTGTTTATTACTGTAATGTTATCTTGTTACTTACTGTAGTGTCATCCTGTTACTTACTGTAGTGTTATTATGTTACTTACTGTAATGTTATATTGTTACTTACTCTAGTGTTACCTTGTTACTTACTGTAGTGTTATCCTGTTACTTACTGTAGTGTTATCTTGTTATCCTGTTACTTACTGTAATGTTATCTTGTTTATTACTGTAGTGTTATCCTGTTACTTAATTACTGCAGTGTCATCCTGTTACTTACTTTAGTGTTATCCTGTTACTTACTGTAGTGTTATCTTGTTACTTACCTTAGTATTATCATTTTACTTACTGTAGTGTTATCCTGTTACTTAATTACTGCAGTGTCATCCTGTTACTTACTGTAGTGTTATCCTGTTACTTACTGTAGTGTTATCTTGTTACTTACCTTAGTATTATCATTTTACTTACTGTAGTGTTATCCTGTTACTTAATTACTGCAGTGTCATCCTGTTACTTACTGTAGTGTTATCCTGTTACTTACTGTAGTGTTATCTTGTTACTTACCTTAGTATTATCATTTTCTTACTGAAGTGTTATCCTGTTACCTACTGTAGTGTTATACTGTTATCCTGTTATCCTGTTATCCTGTTACTTACTGTAGTGTTATCTTGTTTATTACTGGAGTGTTATCCTGTTATCCTGTAATCCTGTTACTTACTGTAATTTAATCTTGTTTATTACTGTAGTGTTATCCTGTTACTTAATTACTGTAGTGGTATCCTGTTACTTACTGTAGTGTTTTCCTGTTACTTACAGTACTGTTATCTTGTTACTTACCTTAGTATTATCATTTTACTTACTGTAGTGTTATCCTGTTACTTAATGTAGTTTACTGTACTGTTATCTTGTTACTTACTGTAGTATTATCATTTTACTTACTGTAGTGTTATCCTGTTAGTTACTGTAGTGTTATACTGTTATCCTGTTACTTACTGTAGTGTTATCCTGTTATCCTGTTACTAACTGTAATATTATCTTGTTTATTACTGTAGTGTTATCCTGTTACTTAATTACAGTAGTGTCATCCTGTTACTTACTGTAGTGTTATTATGTTACTTACTGTAGTTTTATCTTGTTACTTACCTTAGTATTATCATTTACTTACTGTAGTGTTATCTTGTTACTTACCTTAGTATTATCATTTTACTTCCTGTAGTGTTATCCTGTTACTTACTGTAGTGTTTTCCTGTTCCTTACAGTACTGTTATCTTGTTACTTGCCTTAGTATTATCATTTTACTTACTGTAGTGTTATCCTGTTAGTTACTGTAGTGTTATCCTGTTATCCTGTTATCCTGTTACTTACTGTAGTGTTATCCTGTTATCGTTACTTACTGTAGTGTTATCTTGTTACTTACTGTAGTGCAAGCTTTTTACTTATTGTAGTGTTATCTTGTTACTTACTGTAGTGTTATCTTGTTACTTATTGTAGTGTTATTATGTTACGATGTAGTGTTATCTTGTTACTTATTGTAGTGTCATTATGTTACTAACTGTAGTGTTATCTTGTTACTTACTATAGTGTTATGTCGTTACTTGCTGTAGTGTTATCTTGTTGCTTACTGTAGTGTTATCTTGTTACTTACTGTAATGTTATATTGATACTTACTGTAGTGTTATCTTGTTACTTACTGTAATGTTATTTTGTTACTTATTGTAGTGTTATCATGTTACTTACTATAGTGTTAATTATGTTACTTACTGTAGTGTTATCTTGTTACTTACTGTAATGTTATTTTGTTACTTATTGTAGTGTTATCATGTTACTTACTATAGTGTTATGTTGTTACTTGCTGTAGTGTTATCTTGTTACTTACTGTAGTGCAAGCTTTTTACTTATTGTAGTGTTATCTTGTTACTTACTGTAGTGTTATCTTGTCACTGATTGTAATGTTATCTTGTTACTTACTGTAGTGTTATCCTGTTACTTACTAAAGTGATATCCTGTTATCCTGTTATCCTGTTACTTACTGTAGTGTTATTTTTACTTACTGTAGTGTTATCCTGTTACTTAATTACAGTAGTGTCATCCTGTTACTTACTGTAGTGTTTTCCTGTTCCTTACAGTACTGTTATCTTGTTACTTGCCTTAGTATTATCATTTTACTTACTGTAGTGTTATCCTGTTAGTTACTGTAGTGTTATACTGTTATCCTGTTACTTACTGTAGTGTTATCTTGTTACTTATTGTAGTGTCATTATGTTACTAACTGTAGTGTTATCTTGTTACTTACGGTAGTTGTTATCCTGTTACTTACTGTAATGTTATCTTGTTTATTACTGTAATGTTATCCTGTTACTTACTGTAGTGTCATCCTGTTACTTACTGTAGTGTTTTCCTGTTCCTTACAGTACTGTTATCTTGTTACTTGCCTTAGTATTATCATTTTACTTACTGTAGTGTTATCCTGTTACTTACTAAAGTGATATCCTGTTATCCTGTTATCCTGTTACTTACTGTAGTGTTATTTTTACTTACTGTAGTGTTATCCTGTTACTTAATGTAGTTTACTGTACTGTTATCTTGTTACTTACTGTAGTATTATCATTTTACTTACTGTAGTGTTATCCTGTTACTTACTAAAGTGATATCCTGTTATCCTGTTATCCTGTTACTTACTGTAGTGTTATTTTTACTTACTGTAGTGTTATCCTGTTACTTAATTACTTTAGTGTTATCCTGTTACTTACTGTAGTGTTTTCCTGTTCCTTACAGTACTGTTATCTTGTTACTTGCCTTAGTATTATCATTTTACTTACTGTAGTGTTATCCTGTTACTTAATGTAGTTTACTGTACTGTTATCTTGTTACTTACTGTAGTATTATCATTTTACTTACTGTAGTGTTATCCTGTTACTTAATGTAGTTTACTGTACTGTTATCTTGTTACTTACTGTAGTATTATCATTTTACTTACTGTAGTGTTATCCTGTTAGTTACTGTAGTGTTATCCTGTTATCCTGTTATCCTGTTACTTACTGTAGTGTTATCCTGTTATCCTGTTACTTACTGTAGTGTTATCTTGTTACTTACTGTAGTGTTATCATGTTACTTACTGTAATGTTATTTTGTTACTTATTGTAGTGTTATCATGTTACTTACTATAGTGTTATGTCGTTACTTGCTGTAGTGTTATCTTGTTACTTACTGTAGTGTTATCTTGTTACTTACTGTAGTGCAAGCTTTTTACTTATTGTAGTGTTATCTTGTTACTTACTGTAGCGTTATCTTGTCACTTACTGTAATGTTATCTTGTTTATTACTGTAATGTTATCCTGTTACTTACTGTAGTGTCATCCTGTTACTTACTGTAGTGTTATTATGTTACTTACTGTAATGTTATATTGATACTTACTGTAGTGTTATCTTGTTACTTACTGTAATGTTATATTGATACTTACTATAGTGTTATCTTGTGACTTACGGTAGTGTTATCCTGTTATTTACTGTAGTGTTATCCTGTTATCCTGTAACTTACTGTAATGTTATCTTGTTTATTACTGTCCTGTTATCCTGTTACTTACTGTAGTGTCATCCTGTTACTTACGGTAGTTATCCTGTTATTTACTGAAGTGTTATCCTGTTATCCTGTTACTTACTGTAATGTTATTTTGTTACTTATTGTAGTATTATCTTGTTACTTACTGTAGTGTTACCTTGTTACTTATTGTAATATTATCTTCTTACTTACTGTAGTTTTATCCTGTTACTTAATTACTGTAGTGTTATCCTGTTATCATATTACTTACTGTACTGTTATCTTATTTATTACTGTAGTGTTATCCTGTTACGTAATTACTGTAGTGTCATCCTGCTACTTACTGTAGTGTTACCTTGTTACTTATTGTAATGTTATTTTGTTATTTAATGTAGTGTTATCCTGTTACTTACTGCAGTGTTATCCTGTTACTTACTGTATTGTTATTTTGTTACTTATTGTAGTGTTATTATGTTACGATGTAGTGTTATCTTGTTACTTACGGTAGTGTTATCTTGTTACTTACTGTAGTGTTTCCTGTTACTTACTGTACTGTTATGTTGTTACTTACCTTAGTATTATCCTTTTACTTGCTGTAGTGTTATCCTGTTACTTAATGTAGTGTTACCTTGTTACTTATTGTAATGTTTTCTAGTTACTTACTGTAGTGTTATCCTCTTACTTACTGTAGTGTTATCCTCTTACTTACTGTAGTGTTATCCTCTTACTTACTGTAGTGTTATCCTCTTACTTACTGTAGTGTTATCCTGTTATTTACTGTAGTGTTATCCTGTTATCATATTACTTACTGTACTGTTATCTTGTTACTTACTGTAGTGTTATTATGTTACTTACTGTAATGTTATCTTGTTACTTACTGTAGTGTTTCCTGTTACTTACTGTACTGTTATCTTATTTATTACTGTAGTGTTATCCTGTTATCCTGTTATCCTGTTACTTCCTGTAATGTTATTTTGTTACTTACTGTAGTGTTATTTTGTTACTTACTGTAGTGTTACATTGTTACTTATTGTAATGTTATCTAGTTACTTACTGTAGTGTTATCTTGTTACGTATTGTAGTGTTATCTTGTTACTTACTGTAGTGTTATCCTGTTACTTACTGTAGTGTTATCCTGTTATCCTATTACTTACTGTACTGTTATCTTGTTTATTACTGTAGTGTTATCCTGTTACTTAATTACTGTAGTGTCATCCTGTTACTTACTGTAGTGTTACCTTGTTACTAACTATGGTGTTATCTTGTTACGTATTGTAGTGTTATCTTGTTACTTACCTTAGTATTATCCTTTTACTTGCTGTAGTGTTATCCTGTAAGTTACTGTAGTGTTATACTGTTATCCTGTTACTTACTGTAGTGTTATCATGTTACTTACTGTAGTGTTATCTTGTTACTTATTGTAGTGTTATTATGTTACGATGTAGTGTTATCTTGTTACTTATTGTAGTGTTATTATGTTACTAACTGTAGTGTTATCTTGTTACTA
>NW_018406298.1:41601-42231 GCF_002113885.1 Mizuhopecten yessoensis | reverse complement strand
TTACTGTAGTGTTTTCCTGTTACTTACTGTACTGTTATCTTGTTAACTACCTTAGTATTATCATTTTACTTACTGTAGTGTTATCCTGTTACTTACTGTAGTGTTATCCTGTTATCCTGTTACTTACTGTAATGTTATCTTGTTTATTACTGTAGTGTTATCCTGTTACTTAATTACTGTAGTGTTATCCTGTTACTTACTGTAGTGTTTTCCTGTTACTTACTGTACTGTTNTGTAGTATTATCATTTTACTTACTGTAGTGTTATCCTGTTAGTTACTGTAGTTTTATCCTGTTATCCTGTTATCCTGTTACTTACTGTAGTGTTATCCTGTTACTTACTGTATTATTATCTTTTTTATTACTGTAGTGTTATCCTGTTACTTAATTAGTGTAGTGTTATCCTGTTACTTACTGTAGTGTTTTCCTGTTACTTACTGTACTGTTATCTTGTTACTTACTGTAGTATTATCATTTTACTTACTGTAGTGTTATCCTGTTACTTAATTACTGTAGTGTCATCCTGTTACTTACTGTAGTGTTACCTTGTAACCTACTATGGTGTTATCTTGTTACGAATTGTAGTGTTATCTTGTTACTGACCTTAGTATTATCCTTTTACTTGCTGTAG
>NW_018406298.1:28055-31786 GCF_002113885.1 Mizuhopecten yessoensis | reverse complement strand
GATGTAGTGTTATCTTGTTACTTATTGTAGTGTTATTATGTTACTCACTGGTATGTTATCTTGTTACTTACTGTAGTGTTATCCTGTTTCTTACTGTAATGTTATCTTGTTACTTATTGTAATGTTATCATGTTACTTACTGTAGTGTTATCCTGTTTCTTACTGTAATGTTATCTTGTTACTTACTGTAGTGTTATCTTGATATTTACTGTGGTGTTATCTTGTTACTTACTGTAGTGATATCCTATTATTTACTATAGTGTTATCTTGTTACTTACTGTAGTGATATCCTATTATTTACTATAGTGTTATCTTGTTACTTACTGTTGTGTTATCTTGTTATTTACTGTAGTGTTATCCTGTTTCTTACTGTAATGTTATCTTGTTACTTACTGTAGTGTTATCTTGTTACTTACTGTAGTGTTATCTTGTTATTTACTGTGGTGTTATCTTGTTACTTACTGCTGTGTTGTTGCCTTGCCCACCAATGAGGTTCTTTCGCTGCACAGCTAAGCACATCCGGGTGATCTATGATCCGTTTATATAGATCAGTACTCCCAGATTTAGGCGTACCAATCAACATGAAGTATGGCAGACAGCGAAGCCTTTGCTTGGAAATGATTTTGCATATTTGATTGTTTTTACCAAGATTATTAAAACAGGTGTTTTGTATTTTTTCCTGTTGAACATCTGTAAGATTTATCTTCTCATACCAACATGGGTTCTTAAATTCAGTCAGGAAGTTCGGCGGATCCTAAAACAAATAAAAAAAATCAAAATTAATTGATATGTAATGAAATGATAAGATAAAGAAACGAGTATATCAAAGTTTGAGCAAAATGTTAATTAGGACAGAATATGAACATAGGAAAAGTTTAAACGGTGACGTTCAGTTGTCTTTGAAACGTGTAAGTCGTATTAGTATATTAATTTAGTTAAGGGGTTTAGTATATCTATTGAATTGCTAACAGTAGTACAGGGATCCTTAATCCCGAACAAAAACAATAAAATTATACAGCAAAAAGGAAAGTTTTAATATTTTATTGACATCATGTCTTCAACTGCTAAAATCAAGTGGTAAAAGTTATTAAATAGAAACTCAAAGTTAAGTATTCTTTATCACTACTTAGCGTGCGTCTTTAACCGCAGACTGTTATGCACCGATTTGATACAATGCTACCCGGATCTCTATGTATATTCCCAAGAAAGTTAAAATGAAAACAAAGTATTCCAGTCAAAAATTTAAGAATATTCCGTAATCAATGGTTTTGACGGTTGTCTGATGTCTAACAAACTGATTGGCTGACAGTGGCGAGCAACGACCAATCATATTAACGAGTCAGTCGTTTTGATTGTTGTCTGGCTAAAAATGATGGCTTACAGCCGCGCTCAACATCAAAAACGTTTTAAGTTTTTTGAATACTAGTCCAAAATGCTTTTTATACAGACACATTGTTGATAATTTTTACCTAAAAAAATACATATAAAAAAATCAAGAATTTTATTAACAAAATTACGAATGTCCTCTCATTGCTTGTCTATAGAGGCAGGACGTTATAACAGCATAGAAAGACCTCAGAGGTTATGAACTCATTGTTTATTAGATGTGATAAAGGATGATTTTCTTTTTTTTACTTATATGTCCTTTATATCAAATATTAAGAGTTAAATTCATTAAAAGGTACTACTGGTGTAGCCCATCTGACATCAAGCTAACTCAGTTATGAAGTGTACAGAACAATAAGTAATTAAATAATGTATGTAGGTTTATTTTTGAAGCAAAACATTTCGATTTGAGATCAAGAAACCATACTTAAGTAATTATTTGTACAGTTGTAATGATATAAAATACATTACTTACATGATCTTATGATTATATGTACCTGTGCTTTTTATACAGCATTTTCTTTGCACTGATTGTACGCCATGACATATCATGTAATTTGATTGATTGGCTGATGAGCAAAATTGCTCAAGGCTTAATAAAGAACTTGAACTTGAATCTCTGAGTGCCAACATTTTTAATTTACCTGTAGGGCAACTTGTTTTGATAGGGTTATAGTCTTTTTCTAAAAAGTGTCTGAGATCCAACAGGTGAATCTACCTGTAAAACTTACCTGTTGGAACTCAAGCACACATAGTATTATACTAAATATATACTTTGTTAACTTTTTAATTTACGTAAGTTTTATATTTTTGATAATATTAACAAGCTGATCGTGAAGTATTTAATTTAATACAAGTTGAACTGATATTTTAATTACAGTTAAATAACCTAATTATACTGAAAAATTAATTAAAATTTAACAACACGTTAATTACATGTATTACATATATCGGCTCATTTCCCGAACACCAACTCTGGAGAATTGAAAGGAAGGTGTTTATATAGGAAATCCCTTGAAGTTTAGTTATAGCCTGTTTCAACTAAGAATGTCAACTCATTTTGTAGATATGATATTAAAGTCAATAATAATTAATAAAATGGATAAAAAGTTTTGATTTCCTACATATAACTGTAATACACATTTAATACAGCACTAAGTAATAGAAAATAATCATCAGTGATCATTACATATTATTTTTTACATTATATGAAAAAGAAAAATAACATTACATTATATGAAAAACAAAATTCCTTAATTTAAGCCACATTGATACTAATGTCAGCAATACAATACAGTTTCTATTCCTACATATAACAGTAATACACATTTTAATACAGCACTAAAAGATAGGGATTATTAAACATAAATATAAACAGTAAACCTTTCTGGAGCTAAAGCAGATGAAGAATTTTGCATGAATCATGATGATTTTAGTTGGAATGGATTTTTGGAATTCAGAAGTTTTACCAAAAAGTATAATATCTTCCTTTATTTCGAATGTTTGGTCAGTTTTTAAGTATATCCATCTACGTATGTCTTGCAAGAAGTTATTTGTTATTTGACACTGTTAAAAAAGATGTTCTATAGTTTCTTTGCTTTCTTGGCATAAATTACATAAATCACATTGTTTGATTCCAATTATTTTCAAATAATGATTAAGTGGAAGTATTCTTGAAAGAAGCCTGAAAGTGAACCATTGAATGCTAGATTTAAGTCCATATATAAAGTTTTCTAAATCAATCATTTTGAGTCCACCCTCACTATAGTCTTGAACACTTGTTAAGCGTTTTATTCTATCAATTAGTGATTGCCAGACAAAATTGTATTTTTTTTGTTCAATGATTGAATTATGTATTTATGTCCTAATTCACCGATTCAAACGAACATAAATCATTTATCAACACTGAAATAGAATATCGCTGACCGCAGCATACGCTTTCGAAGAAATATGTGATGATATCCTGATTTCAGATCAAACTTAAACATAAAACACCCCCGTTCAAAATAGTCTAAGGCGACCTTCCAATCCTCAAACTTAACCTTTGCTTTCCAGACATGCACATTCACCTGTCTTAGATCTAAGATAAGCCTTTTCTTACCAGAAATACTGACCGCCACACTCAATGGATTGACTACATGCGGCACAAAAGGTACCGATATGACACACCTATTAGCCACCAAATCATCAATAGCCTGCGTGACAAACTCCGCCTCCGACAATGCTGATTTATTGTTATAAGAATACATTCTGGGAGGTGTCGAAATGAAAGGTATTACATAGCCTTTTTCAATTGTACTAACAATATTTTCAGGTGCATGCATATCCTTCCAGAACTGTATATG
>NW_018406298.1:0-23964 GCF_002113885.1 Mizuhopecten yessoensis | reverse complement strand
TATTCATCAGAAATATGGGGTTTTGAAAACACAAATATTATAGAAAAAATCCATCTTCAATTTTGTAAATATATACTAAATGTAAGAAAAAGTACACCAAATTTCATTGTTTATGGTGAGCTTGGAAGATACCCACTAGACATCGAAATTAAATGTAGAATAATAGTATTCTGGCATAAGTTGATTACCTCTAGTAAGTTATCAAGTACTATTTATAAGCTTATGTATACATTACATGAAAATGGAACTATGTTATTTAAATGGCTCGCATATGTTAAAGATATTTTTTCTCAAACTGGCCTGAACTATGTGTGGTACTATCAATCTACATGTTCTTTTTCAAAAGACGAAATTAAGAGGCTTGTGAAAAGTAGACTGAAGGATCAATTTATACAGAAATGGTTTGATAATATTCTTAACTCCTCTAGAGGACAAACATATTCAATATTAAAGACAAAGTTTGAACAAGAAAAATATTTAATTAAACTTAATACAAATGATAGGAAAATAATGTGTAAATTCCGTTCTTGCAATATGCATTTACCCATAGAAAAAGGAAGATGGTTAGGTATTCCTCGTCAAGAAAGAACCTGTACATTATGTAATTTGTACATTGGAGATGAATTTCATTACTTATTTATATGTGAAAGTGTTTTAGTTAAATGTCTAAGAGAGAAATATATACCAAAATATTATTTCACTTATCCAAGTCAATTAAAAATGCAAGGATTGTTTAATATATTTAATGTAAAAATTCACACAAAACTTTGTAAATTCATAGAAAAGCTTGAAAAAATATTAACTTAATTTCTGTACTATTTGTGTACTTCTATATGTATCTATGCTATGTACAATGCTGTAATTGTGTACATCACACGCCATGTATCATACTTACTATATGTATGTGACCTCTTGTTACACACGTAAGTGTGTCGGAGTGAATAAATAAAGCTTAGAAACTTAGAAACAACAAAAATCTTTCTTCACAAGCGTATACACTGGCTGCCACAGCTCGAATGACACTACACCTGTACACCTTGTACAGCTCACCTGAACCCTCAGGTAAATCACGCACTCCCCGTGGTACACGGGCCACTCAGGCCACTGTGTATTACCATACTACGCCCCGCCCCTTTACACACGACCACACACACACACATCTGTGTGTCGCAACAACCATCAGTGATATCTCGTAATATTGATAAATATAATTACTTGGAGTAGAGAGAGATATAAACAGGTGATTTATTTCTGCAATGATAAGAGATTTAGGAACAGTTATTCTCCCTATAGGTATTACAATTCTTCTTGACCATTGATGTAACTTGCCATCTATAATACTAAATAATTTTGCTGAAATTTACAGTAACCATGTCTTCTAAATTGACAGAGAAATCAATCCCAAGTAAGGTAAATTTGGTTGTTCCCCATTTTAGTGTCCACCTTCGATGGTATACATCAGCACTAAAGTTTTTGCTCCTTTCCAACTGACCTTTGTTTTTTCAGTATTTACTTTTAACCCTGATATTTTAGCATATTTAATATATAAAGATTTTGTGCCATTTACAATAAAGGATGTGTCATCAGCGAACTGTGAGAGCCCATGTTCTTTATTATTTATGTGTATGCCCTTCAATTTTTTTTTACCATGATAGCTAATATTTCAGCTACCAAAAGAAATAAGTAAGATGATTCCGGATCACCTTGTCTACAGCCCCTTTTTATGTCTACAAAGTTGGATAAAAAAACCATTCTGTATTATAGCCGAGGAAGTATTTGTATTAAAACATAACAGATAATAATATCAAACTGAAGTCACACAATTTAAACACAATCCATAGAAATCTGAAAATAAGTTCAAGTTTAACTAATATATGACAATAAATATATGACTGATTCTGAAAACTGTTCTAAATATTAATTATTATCTTGCAATTATTAGCAGTTATTGATTATCTGATTACTTATATCAGAAGGTGATTTACCTGTGCAATGTACCTGTACACCATTTCTGCAATAGACTATAACTCACTATCATCACAACTGGCCACCTATATGTAAGCATGTGACTTTAAGCAGAGTTGGTGTTCAGGGAAGACCGCCATATATCTTACCAGTAGTCATTTGCTTAGAAAACCAAAACTGTAAGTATTTATTAGTAGCTTACCGGCGTAGAAGCAATGCGGTTTTAGAAAAAATAGTATTATTGTTTTTTGAATAAAAGGGAAAATGAAATATCAAAGAAATTTTCAAATGAAAAAAAGCTACTTTCAGGAGTTTGAAAACTTTGGGAATAAACGGAAATATGGATGCATGGCTTAGAATCATTTTAAGAGACAACATTTTTGAGGTGAGAATTGGCAATGCCCTCTAACAGGTATCCAGGCATCAGTTTCTTAAACGTTTCATTATCTTAGGAAATATCCCATGTTTTTCCATATGATAGCATTATTACGAAATCTAGTAAAAGACATTTTCCTTAAATTTAGTATTGCTTTACTAACATAAGAGAAACTTAAGTAAAGGACTTTCCTTAATTGATGGATGTTCATAAAACGTGTGGCTATGAGAATGGTACCCTATAGGGGAGCTGTATCTGCCCCACACTTTGCAATATCTCGATAAGTTACATCACGTCAGATCTAGACCAAAAAAAGCAAATACGTCACAGTATGCAAATTAGAGTGATACATGTATCTATATTCTAAGTCCAGTCGTTATGTAAAAAGCATATAAAACTGTATCCTCCGAGATAGTCAAGATCGAACACTAATGACAAACGTGGGGCTTTAAAGTATAAACCGTACCAATTAAAAAACTATTAAGATTAAATTTAAACAAGGCACATTTGTAATACGGATATTTATTTATTTATTTATTTCCAATTCAACAGATCCAAGGGTCCACTTACAGAATGGATAACAACATTATAACACAAGTATAAAATATCACAGTCAGGTATGCATGTAACACAGACTAAAACATACTCATATGTAAAACAAAAGGAATTAGTGATAGCAAATATTCTTTAACCGTACTTTGAACTAGGAGAGAGGAAGGAACAAAATATATCACAGTCTGGTGCAAAATCAAGATAGTTAAAATTACATTGAATCCTGTTTAAAATACTATACTTTCTAACGTTTATTCTACTTCTCTGGCAGTAAAACTGGTTAAAACGAATTGATCGTAGATTACGACCAGGGACTAAAAACCACATTTGCTTGACTAAATATGGACAATCGAAAGCACTATTAACACATTTGTAAAGAAATACACAGTCTAAACGCCACTATTACTGATTTAAAAAGGATTAATACATTATTATGTATGTATTTGGACTGGGGGGCTTACACTGACGGGCAGATGCCGCCTCAGTCTTCTACGGAAGAGCATTAGGGCCATGTCGATTTTTATTTTCGTTTTTTCGTGTTAATAACTCGAAATTTCAAGATAGTAACTCGAAATTTCGACTTACTTACTCGTAACTTTAAGATAATAACTCGAAATTTGAAGATAATAACTCGAAATTTGAAGATAATAATAACTGTTAAAACCAGAATCTGTTCAATCTGGATCTTTGTTTAAACCGGCAAACGTATGCGGTCTTTAATTCTATAGCTTTATTGATTAATTTTCGAACTCATTCAGTAAACCGGCTCTGTTTCCTTGTCTTATACCTTCTTAACATTAATAAATATACTCTTTGTGAACTGGCAACACAACACGTTCTAGTCTAGTACAACGCTTATTACTAGACAGGAAAGTTATCAGTTGACCAATCATTTTCAACTCTCCCAGATATCATAATACATTATCTTTGTGATTTTTTTTTTGATATCGATGGCGATAATTGAAATGATAAACGCATATTTCTTGTGAATATCATATTTTTCCCATATAATTTTTGTTGGTGAAAGTTGAAAATGTAGTAGAACTAAAACAGAAAGTGATGTAAATTAAAAGAAAGAATGTTAAATACTGTACATGTATGTAGAGAGTATTATACCGGGACACAAAGCTGGCTTATTAGTCCGGAGTTTAATCAATGATGTAAAATAGCTAAAGTCCAAATAATTTGGCCGGTTTACACAATGATCTGGATTGGGCAGAATCTGGTTTAAATAACATCCAAAGTATATCAAACTGTGTTAAATTATTAAGCTTTCATATATTTTCAAATTTCCAAGATTGCACCAAAGTGCTTCTAGAATTCAATCATAGGTCGTTTGACCCTTCTATGCATTGACCATGCATGCTCAAATTAAAGAAAAAATACAAAATGAAATATTCATTTATTTGTATTCCTACAGCTTCGGGAGGAATAGCCTCCTCCCGCCGTTGCTTCGCCCCTGACCTAAACGCCAGGTCGCCCCACTATATGAAAATCCTTATCTTGAAATTTCGAATATTATCTGGAAATTTCGAGTTATCAAATCGAAATTGCGAGTTATTTTTTTGAAATTTCGAGTTATCATTTTGAAATTTTGAGTTATTATCTCGAAATTTCGAGTAAGTCGAAATATCGAGTTATCATCTCGAAATTTCAAGACAATAACTCAAAATTTCGAGTTATTATCTTGAAATTTCGAGTTAGTAAGTCGAACTTTTGGGTTATTATCTTGAAATTCCGAGTAATTAACGCGAAACAACGAAATTGTTGTCTTTAATTAAAGAATTTTTCTTTTCTCAAAGTGACCTTTCTCTTGAGATTTTTTCTTTAATTTCAATTATTATCTTACATTTTTGTTTTCTTTTTTCTTTCATTTTCGACATTGTATCAATTAATTTTCAGGCATTTAACTTTCAGAAAAAGTTCGCTCATTTGTGCTTAACAAGTGCTAAACGTTACAGTTTTCGTCATACATGTATATATGTTCCCTCATCGCAATTTTTTTGTCTTTTTACATAATTTTTACTTTGAAAGCAAAATCAGATAATAAAAGAATGGTTAGGGACTCCATATTTCGCACAGATATAGGGATATTTCACTGTTATTTCAGACATTTTATGTTATTCATATTCATCTATTTTTCTTCATACTTCAAAAATAAGGTGACACTTTTCAGTGTTTAGAAGATGTACGTTACATTTTAAGGTTTTGACCATATATATCATACCAAACGTTATCTAAGAAAGTGTGTAGTTTAAAACACCGGAAAATCTCATATCTTTAATAAGATTTATCAGTTTTGAAATATGCGATATCAAAGTTTTACTTTCTACACAAACAATGTACGTATTAAACGTGTCGCAACGTTTCAGGACCGACTGGTCCCTTTATCAAGCTATTACTGAGTGAGCGATTTGTATTATTTGTATTAAATCTCAGGTGAATGTTTAGGTGAAAATTGCAGCCTTTATATGAAACAGTATATAATTGACCTCCCATTGATTCCTAAAACAACACCTGCCTATTGTTGTTAAATGTGTTGGCACTCAGAGAACACCCCATAGGTACATGTGAGAGTGATGATTCGTTTACTATTTCAATTACTAGACGCTTTTCGGACTGTATTCGGTCCTTCAGAACCTTTTCAACCTCACCTAGACGTTCTATCACAGTGTGCATTGCTTTGTTTAGGATCCCAGTATCACAGTGTGCATTGCTTTGTTTAGGATCCCAGTATCACCCGATGTCATCAGGTTGTGTGTGGTAATAGAGGGGTCGTTTGTTACGTTGTTTGTAATTTGTCTATTGGTCAACATTTCTTTCAATCTGGTGTCCTCCTCTGAAGCCTAGCCAATTCCTTTAGTAAACACGGTAGATATTTCCGTTCCATCACCACAAATAAACATTTGTATAATATGACAGTCCCTTGCATACTTTTCAGATTTTGAGCTAACTTGGGAAGATTTTCCGGTAATTAGTTTACGGTAAGGACAGTTCCTGATACTAGATGCTCTTTTAGACAGCATTTACCTTGGCCACGTTATAACATTGTCATCATAGCTCGTGAGTGACAACAACATAGCTATGTAATCATCTCGGGGCAGATTTCTCAGTTTTTCATCAAGATTTGCTACAAACTGTTGATCAGGTATTGGATTATCATGTCCTGACGAGTCAGAGACTGAAGATGGGAAAACAAATTCACAAGTTCTTGGGTACCACTAGTACTAATACTACTCACGGACGACGAGGGGTCGATCGTCTGTTGAGTCAAAACATCATTGTTTACCTCTGTGTCTTCAGTATTCCCTCATCCAGCACTTCGTTGGTGGCTATTGCTACCATCCATCGTTGTATTCGCCATATCAGTATAACTCAGTCCATTAGAATTCACAGAAATGTTCGATGGTTGTTCGAGGTGATCACACAAGTTGTTATCGGTGGCCATTTAAAAAAAATATATCCATGATTCATTACTTCTTATATTGCCCGTCTCTAAAACCTTCAATTTTAGCTTTATCAACATTGACCTCCAAATTAGAAGTTCTACTGTATTTCTGGGGGGAGTCTAACACACTTCGCAAACCATTAGAGTATTTGCAAACAAAACCATATCACCAGCATACATTTACAGCAAAAGATTAAGCATGTTTAACTACATACTAGGACAATAATGATTAATAAAATTAGTTTCCAAATCATTTTCATACAAGGAAAAGAGTACAGGAGATAATATGTCCCCTTGTAAGAAACCGTAATTGTTTGGGGATCGGTCGCTCAACTGGCCGTTGAATTTCACGCATGATTTTTCATTTTTATACAAAGAAAACATAATCTTTTAAATATTACCTTGAATTCCATGTGCTATCAATTTACTCCGCAATGTGTCTCTGTCAATGAATTCAAATACTTTTCGAAAATCTACGAAACAACAATAATGTCTGTCCTTATTGTTTAGTTTCCGGTTAATGAGGATTTGTAAAACACATATGGCGTCCATCGTTGACCTTCACCTTCTTATCCAAACTGAGCATTTGTCAAAATACAGTTTTCTTTTTCAAATTCAATACTTCTGTTATCAAAAATACTAGCAAAGAGTTTACCAAAACAACTGACTAAAGATATTCCATGAAAATCATTCGTATCATTGACACAACATTTCTTAAAAATTGGTGCTATAGAAGATTGCAACCAGGTTACTGGGGAAAATCCAGATCTAAAAATAGCATTGAACAATCCTTGTAAATATGACAGTAATACTTCTTTCCCACGAATGAAACATTAATTATCAAATCCTCACTACTACTTTTATTAAACTTCAAATTATCGATAGCTTTATTTACTTCTTACGCTGTGGTGTAACTATCAAGATCCTCGCGTATACGGTGGACATTAGCTATATTGTGTGGATTTTATAATTAACGAATTTTACAAGTTTGTTTAGTGATGCTATTCTAAAACAATGCTGTATTATATTATCTGATGTGTGATCAAACACTACTGTTGACTTCGTTGTGCACTGTTGCCACCTGTTATATGTAACTAACGTTTCTTATTGTTAACCCCGCAGGTTCGGTGAACAGTAGACCTTCTGGATACCACAGCATGACCGTCTGGATACCACAGCATAGACCTTCTGGATACCACAGCATGACCGTAATAGCTAGAAGCCTGTGTGGGGCTCCTGCAGAATCGTGGGTTTTCTTCGGTGATTGTTTTTGTAAGGAGAAAAAGAAGAAACAGAAATTCTACTGCTCGACCTAAACGCTCCGCACTTTGTTTCTCTATCTCATACCGACTTTTTCAGCGGATGTCTTCCCAATCTTCGTCATCATACAAACTTAGATGTCACAAGGACGGTAAACTTATAAATAGATTTAAAAAAATACTGCTACCAGCCGAACGACTGACACATTAAGATGATCACTAGTCAATATAAAGTGTATTTCTGAACAAGCGGTGCATTGTACCACCAGGCCGGTTTGCCTGAAGTGAATGTGTTTGTAGGCGTTGGGGTGTATTCAATATATCTGTACATTATGATAAGTTGTTATCTGTATTAGCATTAAGAAGGACGAAAAAGTACTTTGATGTATATGTATGTTTTAGGCATCTTCTTACTTGTTTCTTGATAATTTGAGTTTATTTTCATGTTTAAACAACGAATATTCTGACCAGGTTTCTGAGAAGAAAAATCCAGTTATAAAAATTACATTGAACAATTATTCTAAATATGGCAGTTATTATCAAATCCTCACTACAACTTTAATTAAACTTCAAATTATCGATAGCTTTATTTACTTCTTGTACTGTGGTGTAACTATCAAGATCCTCGTATACGGTGGACATTAGCTAAATTCCATACTTCTGTTATCAAACATACTAGCAAAGAGTTTACCAAAACAACTGACTAAAGATATTCCATGATAATCATTCGTATCATTGACACAACATTTCTTAAAAATGGTCCTATAGAAGATTGCAACCAGGTTACTGGGGAAAATCCAGATCTAAAAATAGCATTGAACAATCCTTGTAAATATGACAGTAATACTTCTTTCCCACGAATGAAACATTAATTATCAAATCCTCACTACTACTTTTATTAAACTTCAAATTATCGATAGCTTTATTTACTTCTTACGCTGTGGTGTAACTATCAAGATCCTCGCGTATACGGTGGACATTAGCTATATTGTGTGGATTTTATAATTAACGAATTTTACAAGTTTGTTTAGTGATGCTATTCTAAAACAATGCTGTATTATATTATCTGATGTGTGATCAAACACTACTGTTGACTTCGTTGTGCACTGTTGCCACCTGTTATATGTAATTAACGTTTCTTATTGTTATCCCTATATTTACAGGCAATTCCGGACAATGTTTCTAGATTTACAGGAAATTCCGGACAATGTTTCTAGATTTGCAGGCAATTCCGGACAATGTTTCTAGATTTACAGGCAATTCCGGACAATGTTTGTATATTTACAGGCAATTACGGACAATGTTTCTAGATTTACAGGCAATTCCGGACAATGTTTCTATATTTACACGCAATTCCGGACAATGTTTCAATATTTACCAGCAATAACGGGCAGTGTTTCTATATTTGCAGGCAAATATGTATAGTGTTTCTATATTTACAGACAAATACGTACAATGTTTCTATATTGATATTTACAGACAAATACGTACTCAAACAGGTAAAAACGTTTGATTTTTTTACACAAACAGATAAATAAGTACAACTTTTTACAAAAACAGTTAAATACGTCCAAATCTTTCCACAAACATGTCTATACGTACAATCTTAAGCCTTTTGTTTTTACTGAATAAGAAAATTCTTACCTTATTTAAAAGGTTTCCTTTTGTAGATATCATAAACGCTCCGTTATAGGTGATGTTTGGTGTTTTAGTATCGCTCCTTTCCATCAGTTGGGTGATTGATAAACCGGTGTTTGAAGAGTCACTCGCCACAACGTTCATCATTCTGCCCTGTGAACTAGACATTGCACCTGTCCAATCTTTAATTCCATTGGACAGTGTCCCATAGTGTACATGAATGACGTCGACATCAACAAGAAAAATGATTAGTAATACCAGAAACACAACTACACATCCAACAGACAGACGTTTCAAAAAAGAATGTTTGTATGAACCGATCATGGCAGTTAAATGATACAAGCTATCACTCAGATCAGGTTGGCGTTTAAACTAATATAAAACACAGATGTTACCCCGCAATCCGGTTAACGTCTGACTGACAACACACATCACGTACCTGTACATGTATATGTTGTATTCTCCTGTAGAACCAAACCTTCTATATCACGTCTACTTTCTAGTGACTACGAATTACTAAACCTACATTTTGTGTCTTACCACAGACACAAATAATTCATGTTAATTGTCTCAAACATACCTACCTGACCATGCAATGCAATGGGTCTAGTATTGAGTCGCGATATTGACAATTAAGCCGTGTGAGATCATATTCCCCATACAGTCTATACAAGTTAAACAACTTGATAAACACTGTTAAGCTTTAGAGCTTATTGTTATATGTTGTGTTCTCTATTCTCTATTGTGAAAGAAAAGCAGAAAATTGCTTTTTAAGAACAAAGGAAGGCAATTATATCGCACAGAATACCACAATATTTATCGGAGTCTTCTCCAGGTTCCCAATACGTTTCCTTACAATATGTGAATAAAAAGGTGATATTTTACCGGAGTCTTCTCCAGATTCCCGATACGTTTCCTTACATTATGTGAATAAAAAGGGATTTTTACCGGAGTACTCTTCAGGTTCCCAATACGTTTCCTTCGATATGTGAATAAAAAGGTGATATTTTTTACCAGAGTCTTCTCCAGGTTTCCAATACGTTTCTTTACAATATGTGAATAATAAGGTGATTTTTACCGGAGTCATCTCCAGGTTCCCGATACGTTTCCTTACAATATGTGAATAATAAGGGTTTTTTACCGAAGTCTTCTCCAGATTCCCAATACGTTTCCTTACAATATGTGAATAAAAAGGGATTTTTACCGGAGTCATCTCCAGGTTCCCAATACGTTTCCTTACAATATGTGAATAAAAAGGTGATATTTTACCGGAGTCTTCTCCAGGTTCCCAATACGTTTCCTTACAATATGTGAATAATAAGGGATTTTTTACCGGAGTCTTCTCCAGATTCCCAATACGTTTCCTTACAATATGTGAATAAAAAGGTGATTTTTTACCGGAGTCTTCTCCAGGTTCCCAATACATTTCCTTACAATATGTGAATAAAAGCAGTAGAATGTTACCTACTGGGCCAATACAGAAATAAACAATTAATAATGTTTTTATTTATTAACCATGTGGCAATCAAAAAGAAATTCATGACAAACGCAGAATTAATTACAGAAATAATTTTGTTTATTTTTTAAGCAACATGCATGCAAACAAAATAAACCTAGTCAGTCTGTAGCTCTGCGATATTTGTATCGATAATTAGAAAGTCGCTCTCAGAAAATAAAATAATGGCCGTAAATAATTTACTTATTGGATCAACAAGGAACGCTGATAACTTGAATAAAACGTATTGGCTATCTGTATGAAATACTGACTGACTGTCCAACTGCACAAATCGTGTCGAACGTGAAGTATAACAGTCCACTGCCTCTGCTCTGTCCGGCAGGAAAAATAAACAATTCACCCAAATTTCATTCTAGTCATTGTTGTTGAGACAATTCCTCATCATACGTGTTTATGCTGTCAATTTTCTCTTCGGTATGGTAACGTTAGACCGCCCATTTCAAACGCGTCCTGGGGATGACGCAGATAATTTCACAGTGCTGTTTCCGACCTTCTGGAACTGATCATTGCTTCATTCTAGCAGTTTGACTGTGTCAATTGTCTCAGGAGGATGCTGCTCGGTGACAGAAAACTGAGGTTTCCTAGTAAAAATGATTGTTTTGTAAAAAATAACTAAATCATTTCTAAAAGTATTTCACAGAAATCACCACTTGCTTCTCCGCTGAACATCATTAATGAATCATAATATATAAATAATACTGATAAACAAGAAAAAGCAGCAAAGCTGCTGGACACCATATCCTCAGATTAAAACCTTAACTGACAGTCCAACAACCACGAGGGACCGCATCCTGCACACTTGAATATATTCTTAAAATATTAATGGCATTAATTTTGACACTCAATAATTGCCCTTAGGCGAGAAAATATACATTAAACAATTGGAATTCTCTTCCATTACATATAAGTAATAATCCTTCCTTTTCCCATTTAAAAGCCTTTCTGAAATCTAAAAGTAATAATCATGGCGGTGCTTTGTGACATACTAATTTTGTCAATAGTTGATTTAGTGGTGATTTATTCTACGTAACTTGTATATACATTTTAACCTTTTTCGAGTGTCTATTTACAGGACTGCTGACATTTTCATCTACTATTCCATAGTTATATTTTACAGAATCGTGTTCCACACACTCATTGCAATAGAGCAATATGATATTACCATCTGATTATCATATGTATATTGATATGTTATTCATTCCTGGTTTCCACTGCATACCAATCCATTACCCCCTTCCCTATTCCCGTAATTATTCTATTATACATATTACTTCATTCTTGTAGCTAGTGTTGAAAAGCTGGTTACTAAGCAGGTAACAAATTTACATAAGTGTCACGACACTTGTTTTTGTTTCCTTTTCTGTTTTATAAAACATGTATTTCGATGTATTGTCAAACAAAATTTGAATAAAACAAAGTTTAAACCAATATACATTTTGAACAACATGCTTAAAAGGCAACCATGTTGTAATAACATTATTTTCTGAGAGAGCTCATACAGTACATGTTTTACCTAAAAGGTGGGGTCAACATTTGGCCCCCTCTTTGATTTCTTTTATTTTTTCGCCATATATAGATACATAAAAATGATCAATAACTGCATAAATGATTATTCATAATTACTACTGATAACCGAAGTGGACCTCATTGCATAACCCCAGGTTGCGTGACGGGGGTATTCTAACAAAATGACGGATAAATGTCAAAGGCGAATGTTATTTTGAAAATGAATTATGATAGTATACATTATATAAAAGTACTGGTATTTTGATACTAAATCTGTCATATTGAATTACATGAAGTAAGCGTAGTGATACTTTTAATTAGAAAAACATGCAAAATTTCCACAAAATTCAAATAGTTACAATGGTAGTCTATAGTTTAAACTTCATTAAAAAAAATCCATTTTTATATTCTGTCCACAGAATCATTTTTACGTAATATCAAAACCGGTAAAGTACTTGTTTAGCATGCCAAACATGATAAATGCCCAATTCACATAATCATGGAGATTTGATTATCAATGTTCATTATGGTAAATACCGATACGTTTTCTGTTTTCGTATCATACCAAAACACTTTATTATATCACACGCATGGTTTAAAGTTATGAGGAAATGTAACAACTCATGAATATGTGTTCTGCCAAAGTAATCTTTCCTCTGGAGAACTACTCAAACTTCGGATTGTGTCATAGTCAAAGATATGCAATTATATACACATTTAAAAAAAATAAAAAAAATAGTAAAACTATTATACACTTTATTATACCCCCGCATCGAAATTAGGGAGTATACTGGAATCAGCTTGTGCGTTCGTCAGCTGTCTGTCCGTAGAAAAAGTTTGTCCGGACAACTCCTCATAAAGTAATGAACCAATTTCAACGAAAGTTTCCAGAAATGGCAACTTCCACCTGAAGTTGTGCATCCGGGTATTATGTTTTCATTCTGACCCATATTTTATCAAAGTGATGGCCCTTTGCTGACAAATCCTTGTCCGGACATGTCCTCCAAAACTGAAGGGTCAATTTCAACGAAGGTTTCATATGATAACTACCACCTGACGGTTTGCATCCAGGTATTAGTTTGTCAATCTGACCCTATTTTATGGAGTAATTGCACTTTGTTGCAAAATACTTTTACAGACAACTCCTCAAAAACTACGGAGGGTTTACTTTTATATTCTGGTAGAGAGTATGTGGCTTCAATTTCTAAGAAGGCTTTCAAGCAAGGAGAGGCACTGGAAGTAAGCAAAGTGTTTAAAAATCAAACCATTGCAGCGCTTCGCGTCGCTTAGGGGTTTGCAAGAAATAGCAAACGAGATAGTTTCAACATTCCATCACTGATGCTTTTATATGGGATACAATCTTCTGCAGCTGCCAATTTAAACAAGTCTTTATCACCAACATGATTATTCTTTTAATTTTCCCAATCAGTTCAAACGCTCAGACGACATGACGTCTGCTCGACAAATGTGTGGCGGCCATTTTTAAAAAGTGAGTTATCTATTCCATTTTCGGCCTGGATCAGTACGTTTGTTGATTGGTCGCTCCCATCACCTACAGAATGGCGTCGCTTAAGTGGGAAAGTTTGAACGATTGAAAATCGAGGACTCTATGACGAAATGTAGCAACTATTGGTGATAATAAGGGTGGTTTTGGTTCAATAAATGACCCAGGTAAGAGTTGTGCTCTTTACACTTAGCGCGACCAAACGGTGTCAGGGAATTATACGTTATCATACCGCAGTGCACTCTGGTCCCACACTAGTTATTTGTAAAAATGTCTAAAGTCTGGTATCAGGGCCAGAGAAAACTCAGACTAAACTTCAGCCACGACACATGGCCTATAGGTGTATCCACAGTTTCTTTGCCTGTTTAAATAATTTTAGGCACAGTTAATCAATGTACATGTAAATGCAGGGTGTCTATGGATACCACACGTTCCAACATAAGGTTATATATGCTCTTCGGTACCAAATTGTCCTTTAAAAATTCTTAAAAATAGTTAGTGTTTTTTAGAGTAAAGATCTAACATGAAATATTATTAACTTTCTGGTATTGTACAAAGACAGTTAAAATTCATTTGATATCCATATACTATATTTTTTCCTTCCTAAAATTGCATTTTAATACCTGTCACAATAAGACCAATCTTTGTAATTTACAATATTTCATTTTCATAATCTTCCAAAAACACCTTTAAACACATTTTGTTCTGCGGCTGGTGTAAGCGAATTGATAAAAAAACACGCTGGTATGATACTTCAAGCTAAGTTAAATACTACAATTAATTATTTTGTTTGTTTCGAAAATATCATTTTATGAAAAATGAAAATGTCAAATCATAATTAAATGTTTTATAACAATCTACAACTATTTAATATGCAGAATCAGTTCCGGTTTTGGGTGCTTACATACTCATTATGCACTCTTTTGTTACTTGTAGGTCACTACTTGTACAACCCAGGAGCCATTGCCCACCTATTACATTGTACCTACAAAGTAATAAATACTTAAACACTCCCATGTGTGTCTATATCATTATCATATTGCTATTCGGATTGGAAAAAATAGAATTAATCTGTATAACGAGGAGGCATGTTGGCGGTTATCAAGGAACTGATATCTGTCAGACAAGCTACTAGATTTTCTTAAATGGTATCCCAACAGTCCTGTGGTTTGATGTGTCGTCAGCATAACAACGATAGTGAAGGCAATGGTGACAAAAACTCTCCGATCGGTTTTAAATATGGGCAATATTTTCGTGGTCCTAACACCGATCCTTGAGGAACCCCTTAGCCTAGCATTTGCCCTATGATGTGGTAGATCCTATGGCAACACACTGTCATCGTTCACTCAAATAGGCCTGTATCCAGCATAGTGCGTCACCCAGTCACTCCGTAATAATAATCATAACTTACTTTTCGTAGAAAGGGTAGCCTATGTAGACATGTGTCTAGTTTACAATATGGCACTGTAAAACACATAATATATACATATTTCATACACCATATGACGATTAACAACGTTATATACAACAGAAAAAACACAAAGTATGTAAGATACCAGCTAGTTGATTAAATCTACGTTTATATGACAGGAGAGACTATGACAAGCAAATATAAAAAAAATAACAGTTCAGTGAGTTTATATAGTAGCACAGTAAAAAAAAAGTAAGCAATGGCAGAAAATGGCCTGAGTAAGTAAGTGATCGGGCTATCCCCTACCGACAAAACGAAGGATGGTCGTCTACGTAGAGTGTCCCGTGCGATAGGCCGATTGCAGGTTGTCATGGAGACTGTTTGAATGGAGATGCAACTCTGCAATTCGGGATACAATCTTTCCCAATATCTTAGACAGATAACTTCACTTTTGTTGTGAGTCCTAAAAGCTGTCTGTCGTCATTACCACATTCTGCGATTCTTTCCAAATAATAGGCCTTCTTGGATTGAATGAAAAACGAATTCACTAGCCAGCATTAATTTATTGGTGAATGGTTAATTTAGTCCTTCGCCACCGCCTCTCCACTTTTCTGCCGTCCTTTATTCCCATGGTATAGTGTTTTTAATTATACTACGCTGCATTCAGTCTCACAGTAATCACTTTAGCCTGAAGAGGTGCATATTTGTCTATCAACGCTTTTGTGCCAGATATGTAGGTTTCAAGAAGACCATCCACTCCAACTCCAGTAGAATGAAGGCAGAAGAAGATTGAATATCATTGAATATCATAGTATCGAAATTTCGCAGAATTTCTGGAAGCTGACCTTCCTCCTTGCACGGTCTGGCCTACTACAATTCAGTATTGTTTTGACAACAAGGTGTTTACCAGATTAGCTGCCCTTAACATCACTTATACAGGGATCCATAATTGAAGTCGCTCCATGAATGACCAAGATATCTTCCCTGCAATGACCATATCTAGTGTGTGACTATATCTAGTGTGTGGCTATATCTAGTGTATCTAGTGTGTGACCATATATAGTGTGTGGCCATATCTAGTGTGTTGCCATATCTAGTGTATGACCATATCTAATGTGTGGCCATATCTAATGTGTGGCCATATTTAGTGTGTGGTCATATCTAGTGGTGTGTGACCATATCTAGTGTGTGGCCATATCTAGTGTGTGGCCATATCTAATGTATTTAGTGTGTGACCATATCTAGTGTGTTGCCATATCTAGTGTGTGACCATATCTAGTGTGTGACCATTGGTGTGTGTAGCTTCTGTTACATTTTGTATCAGACCCTTGGAATCGAGTGGTCAGGACACCTGCCGAACATCAACATCAGCTAGGTCGTTTAAGTTGAGAGTTAGGTCACTCGTGTTAATAATCTCTTGCGGTTCAGCAAACCTGGTAGTCTGAAGAGGCAGACCACTCATCAAAAACTCGGTATTTCGGAAACCGATCTGTTTAGATGCAAGAGCCTGTAAAGTATACACAATCTGAACTGTAATCACCAGCAAATACAGAACAAGTCATGTGCTCAGAGTGTGTGTATACATCTACATCATCATAGTTGGGAGAGGAATTTCTCACTCTTCGTCCTTTCTCAAACAGAACAGCAACCCCGCCACCACGTCTGTTAAGTCCAACACTGTGAAGGAGTTCATGTCCAGTTGGTATTAGCTCAGTTAGTACCTGGTATCGTACGAAACTGCAGATCATCGTAAGTCGGTCATTCCTCTGAATTTAGTGTCATTGAACTGTCGCTAATTGAAGAATAAGTCACTGTCCATCGGAGATTTTGTAACATCTCAAGACACAGATATTCTGGCATTAACAGAACACTGGTTAGGTTCACATATCGATGAGCAATGTCGGAATCTATGCGGAGGTATCGCAACGAAAGTGAATGATAGTTTTGATGCCTAATACATCTCCTGGTGCAGTATATCAATGCAAGAACAGTGTTCTGGCCAGAAAGGTTACCGACACGGGACCCCGCTGGGCGTAACATCGATTACACGTGGTATTCACCTGACATCCACATCCTGTCCTGCCCGTTTTCCACGCCTTGTTCGAAACTTATTGGTCGAAATCGACTTCTTCAGACCCTCTTAAAACGGTTTACTGATATCAGGACACACTGGTCTAAAAACCAGGAGAACAGATCTACTATACTTTAATATATCTGGCCATGATCTCAACCTGCACTGATTGATAAAAGTCCAAAATTTAACAATTAGGAAATCCCCTGTATGATATTAATATGATTAGCAAAAATATTAGGTTATCTCAACTGACTAGATGTTCAGAAAACAAATGGACGAGTGTGCGTTCGCGAAAGGACGTTCTTGTTTTCAACAAATATTGCAATATGATCTACTAGTATACGTCACCCCTTCCAACAACAAAATATATTCAGACATACTCGTCCAGAGATCAGACATGTGAAAATAATGAAAAATTATGAATTACGAATTATGAACGATAAATGATCTCGAACTATTTATACGATGATATGACAAAGATAAGCTTTGGAAAGTTGGTATATGGTGGGAAAAAAAACAATTCGTGAGGAGCTTACGGGAGCAAGCCTTAACCGGAAGTCCGCTTATCGGAACATTCGCCTGCAAATAAAAAAAAGTATTGTATAGACATTTGCACAACAACTAATTAAGTTTGCACAAATCCAGCATTTTTTTTTTCAATTATAAAATCGTGTTGAATAAAACAAAGGTTGACGTGGGATGTAATAAGCGTAAATATTATGATAGAGATGTTAAAAGAAGCCAAGAATTCCTTTGGGGTCATTAACCACAGAGTCAAAGTGGTGATTCGAGGTGTATGATGCCTTTTTGAGAGTGATCAGGTATGATATTGCTGATTGCAATAAATTAATGTTTTGCCCCCTGGGCGACACAAACAAAAATCGTTAAAAATTGATACTGCCCTTTTCTTGACGTTGAGCTTTCAGGGTATGTCTGTTACGCCTGGTTAGCCCGTTGTCAGTATGTGACAAGATTCAGTATTAAGAGGGTGGTTGTAAGACCTAACTCATGTTATTAGAAATACCTGTTAACTAAGATAAATAGTTAACTGAGGTAAATAGAAACACATTTTAACTCGGGAAACTAGAAACACATGTTAACTCGGGTAACTAGAAACACATGTTATGTTAACTCAGGTAACTAGAAACACATGTTAACTCTAGTAACTAGAAACACCTTTTTACTCAGGTAACTAAAAAACACATGTTAACTCTAGTAACTAGAAACACCTGTTTACTAAGGTAACTAGAAACACCTGTTTACTCAGGTAACTAGAAACACCTGTTTACTCAGGTAACTAGAAACACATGTTAACGCAGGTAACTATATACACATGTTAACACGGGTAACTAGAAACACCTGTTTACTCAGGTAACTAGAAACACATGTTAACTCTAGTAACTAGAAACACCTGTTTACTGACTAGAAACACCTATTTACTCAGGTAACTATATACACATGTTAACTCGTGTAACTAGAAACACCTGTACTCAGGTAACTATATACACATGTTAACTCGGGTAACTAGAAACACCTGTTTACTCAGGTAACTAGAAACACATGTTAACTCAGGTAACTAGAAACACCTGTTTACTCCGGTAACTAGAAACATCTGTTTACTCCGGTAACTAGAAGTACATGTTAACTCTGGTAACTAGAAACACCTGTTTACTCAGGTAACTAGACACACATATTAACTCAGGTAACAAGAAACAGATGTTAACTCGGGTAACTAGAAACACCTGTTTACTCGGGTAACTAGAAACACATATTAACTCTGGTAACTAGAAACACATGTTAACTCAGGTAACTAGAAACACCTGTTTACTCGGGTAACTAGAAACACATGTTAACTCGGGTAACTAGAAACACACGTTTACTCAGGTAACTAGAAACACATGTTTACTTAGGTAACTAGAAACACACGTTTACTCAGGTAACTAGAAACACATGTTTACTTAGGTAACTAGAAACACAAGTTAACTCAGGTAACTAGAAACACCTGTTTACTCAGGTAACTAGAAACACATGTTAACTCTAGTAACTAGAAACACAAGTTAACTCAGGTAACTAGAAACACCTGTTTACTCAGGTAACTAGAAACACATGTAACTCAGGTAACTAGAAACACATGTTAACTCCATGTAAGTGTAGGTCCATGAGGGACAATCTCTTATTTTTCGGGGTAGACGAAAAGGCCACGCCCGACTTTGACACAGTAGTAAACGAAAGTGGTGTTGAAGTGAGGGTACCGACTGAAGACTGCATTGCCAATGTAAATTTGATCGCGCATGACAAACTCGGTATAAGTGAAAATTTGATCATCGACAGGGCACACCGGATAGGGGAGAAGAAGGAGGGGAAGACTAGGCCCATCGTAGCCAAATTTAATATGTACCAACAAAAGGAGCTTTTAAAACGTAAACAAAAAGGCGGTGATTATTAGGGATAAACTTTTTATAAATGATAAAGTGTATGATGGACCAGTACCGGACCTTTCCGCGGCCGGGAAGGGGCCCCCCGCGGGACGGGACAAGCCTAAAGGCCGAGGACGTCAGTCCAGTACAAATTAGGACAGTGATGAGAATGAGAGTATTTCAAATACTCTAAATGTACTGTCATTGAACATTAATGGTGGATTGGACAATAAATTAAAATCTTAACAATTTCAAAATTTTATTAAAACAATAATCTTGTATTTTTGACAGAATGTTGGATAACAAATGACTACCAAGTTGATATTGAAGGTTACTCTACCTATGTAATACCTAGAAAACGTACTACACATTCCCAAGGAGGTGGCATGTTAATTATGATTAAATCAAATTTAACTAAATATATTTCAGTTTGTGAAATTATATGTGACTCTATTGTTTGGCTAAAAATTGATAAAAGGTCTTATTGGTCAAGGAAATGATGTGTACCTGGCATGTGTCTAGATTCCACCTTCCAATTCCTAATTCTATAACCAATATAACTGTGATTTATTTTTTGAATTGGAATATGGTCAATATTCCCGAAAGGGTGATATTATGTTGTTGGGAGATTTAAACAGTCGTACCAGTAATGTATGTGATTATGTAAAATATGATATTATTCACGACAGTGTTAAACGTCAGCTTTCTGATTTGTTTTCATATGTCTCTGATGATTATTATACTGATAGGGTTAACCCCGACACAGTGGTAAATCATTTTGGAAACCGACTTATAGAATTATGTAAGGCGAGTTGTTTGCGTATCTATAACGGAAGAGATTTAAATAAGTATTCAAATGACTATACATATTGTGGCCATAATGGAATGAGTGTTATTGATTATTTGATTGCGAGTCCATGTTTATTGTATTGTGTTAAACAGTTTATTGTTGGCAATTTCAATGTGTTATCTGACACGCCCCACTGCACGTGCAAATACGAACGCGTTTTTCATTGGTCGATAATGATGATACACATGGTTGTGAAGGCAAGGTAAGCTTTTTAGATGTACTCTCAACGAATCAAAACGATATTAACGAGTCGGTTTTGCTATCGGAAGATGTTACCCAAAATGATATGGATGATTGCGTTACGCGATTTTCAAACGTATTGCTTCGAGCAATGGACCCCTTTCTCTCGCGACCGAGTACACACAGGGACGACAAGCGTGCGGGAGCAATGGGTCGAGACCAGGTAAATAAACAAGTTAGATATGATATAGGTATATCCGAGGACAAACCATGGTTTGACCCCGATTTGAAACATGTATGGAATAATTATAAAAATGCATTGAGTTTGTTTAATAGTTCTAAGTCTGTAGAGAATCATAACAATTTAATTAATAAGAAAATATTGTACAAAGCAGCAGAAGCAAAGAAAAAAAGAATGTACATGAAATATGAAGGTGATATGCTTGAGCATCTAAGAAAGTATAATCCGAGACAATTTTATAAGAGATTTTCGTCGCCTAAAACAGACTGTCCTATTACGGTGTATCAGATAGCTAAAGCGATAGGTAACCTGAAACGGGGTAAATCACATGGACTTGATTGAATTTTAAATGAATGTTTCTTAGTTGGTAAAAATGTACTATTGCCTGTTTTGAGTGTACTATTTAATGGCATTTTTAATTCTGGATGTTTATCACGCCAGTTCATAAGAAAGGAGATAAAAGTGACCCTAACAATTTTAGAGGTATTAGTTTGTTAAGTTGTCTAGGCAAACTGTTTACATCAATTTTGAATACGAGGTTGGTAAAATGGTCGGAGTCTTATGATATTATTACTGACGCACAGTTTGGTTTTTCGCCCTGGTCTTAGCACTGTTGATGCCGTTTCGCTCTGCATTCAGTTATTACATGCACAAAATCTTTTAGTGAAAATAAACGGCTATATTGTTGTTTCGTGGATTTTAGAAAGGCGTTCGACTACGTTGATAGGATCAACTTGTGGTATAAGTTATCGAAGTTGGGAGTAAGAGGTAAGCTGCTGCAAGTCATCAAGTCTATACATAATCATGTTAGGTCTTGTGTAAAATTCAAAGGCTGCTTATCAGACCTTTTTGATAATGATATCGGATTATTGCAAGGAGAAATTCAGTCTCCAATACTTTTTTTCCATGTATGTGAATGATTTTGAATCGTTTTTTATCTCCAATTGTAGTAGCTATTATACCTTTGGAGAATTAAGCTTATTTCGTATGCTATACGCAGACGATTTAGTGTTGTTATCGGAGACGGTTGAGGGTTTACAGGAACTGTTGGAAAATCTCGCTAGTTATTCTGAGAAATGGAAATTAACTGTCAATATTGATAAGACAAAAATTGTGGTTTTTCGAAAAGGCGGGAAAGTTCGAAATAATGAAATTTGGTTTTATAATGGCAAAACGGTTAGTTGTGTTGATCAATTTACATACCTAGGTGTGCAATTTAAGTTTAACAATAAGTTCAATAGTATTCAGAAACAATTAGTTGACCAAGGTGGTAAAGCTATGTTTGCTTTATTATCAAAATGCTCCAATCTTAGTCTTAATTTTAAGACCATGTTACATTTGTTCGATACATATGTTATTAGCATATTAAGTTACGCATGTGAAGTATGGGGATCCATAAAAGGAATAGACATTGAGAATGTGCACTTGAATTTCTGTAAGAGACTCCTCAAAGTTAAAAAATCCACATGTAATGCAATGGTATATTTCGAACTTGGTCGCTTGCCTTTAGAATGTATCAGAAAATACAGAATCATTAAGTATTGGTTTAAGTTACTCGACTCGAAAAATTGTATTCTGAACTGTGCATATTCTTTTTTATCAAAACAGATTACATGTACTTGCTTTAACTGGGTACACCATGTAAAAAATGAATTATTTGCTTTGGGCTTTGGTGATGTATGGTTAAGCCAATCGTCGACTAATGTTAAATTAATTTTACCGCTTATTCGTCAAAGAATTTTTGACCAAGGCCAACAACATTTAAGAGGTTTACTAGAGACTTCCTCTAAGTGTTTTTTATACAAGTGTATCGTAGACCACTTTTCCATTCAGTATTATTTAACCAAATATATTCCTAAGAATTATAGAATTAGTCTAACAAAGTTACGAATGTCTGCACATTCATTAGCAATCGAGACCGGTAGATATCGCAACGTTATTCGAGAACAGAGATATTGTACGAACTGTAATTCGGCTACAGAAGTCGAAGATGAATACCATTTTATTCTGATATGTAAAACCTACCAAAACTTAAGAAGTCGCCTTATTAAAAAGTACTATTGGAAAAAGCCATCCATGTTTAAATTTATACAATTATTGTGTGTTAACAATACTAAGGAATTATGTCAACTTGGTAAATATATTTTTGAAGCTAATAAGTTTAGAATCTAATTTATTTACTCCACTCTCTCACTGTGTATTGTGAGCCGTGTTATTGTGTATATTATGCATTGTATTGATATGTTTGTACTGATGGGCCGTAAGGCCGAAAGTTAATAAATTAATTGAATTGAACTCAGGTAAATGATCCGTAAATAAACTTTGGCTCTGTAATGACATTTCGCCACGATACATCTCAACGGATTTATACAACACAGACACAATACATCTCAACGGACTTATACAACACAGACACAACATCTGGTGAACACGTTAGACTGACGTTTCATCGTTATCCTCCTATACCTTGTAGTATTATCATATATATTTACCTTACAACTGCCATATGTAATCCCAATACTTACACACTTTAGATGTGCTAATAAAAACACAGATGGCTTTTTCCAATAACTCAGTTTCGTATATCATTATCTGAATTCCTGGTAAATCGGGCATGAACTGTATTATATATATAGTAGGCATGTTAGTCTAGTGGTAGGACGCCGGGATCGTGATCGAAGGGTTGCGGGTTCGCGTCACGGCACGGAACTGTGTTGTTTCTTTGAACAAGATACATGNATTGTAGTGTTATCCTGTTACTTACTGTAGTGTTATCTTGTTACTAATTGTAGTGTTATCTTGTTACGATGTAGTGTTATCTTGTTACTTATTGTAGTGTTATTATGTTACTCACTGGTATGTTATCTTGTTACTTACTGTAGTGTTATCCTGTTACTTACTGTAGTGTTATCTTGTTTCTTACTCTAGTGTTATCTTGTTACTTACTGTAATGTTATCTTGTTACTTATTGTAATGTTATCATGTTACTTACTGTAGTGTTATCCTGTTATTTACTGTAGTGTTATC
>NW_018406297.1:3192-3732 GCF_002113885.1 Mizuhopecten yessoensis | reverse complement strand
AATAGAAACCAAATATACAACAGCGTCAACACACAAGAATAGAAAAAAAATACAACAGCGTCTACACACAAGAATAGAAACAAAATATGCAACAGCGTCTACACACAAGAATAGAAGCAAAATATACAACAGCGTCAACACACAAGAATAGAAACAAAATATACAACAGTGTCAACACACAAGAGTAGAAACAAAATATAAAACAGCGTCAACACACAAGAATAGAAACCAAATATACAACAGCGTCAACACACAAGAATAGAAACAAAATATACAACAACGTCAACACACAAGAATAGAAACCAAATATACAACAGCGTCAACACACAAGAATAGAAACAAAATATANATACAACAGCGTCAACACACAAGAATAGAAACCAAATATACAACAGCGTCAACACACAAGAATAGAAACAAAATATACAACAGCGTCAACACACAAGAATAGAAACCAAATATACAACAGTGTCAACACACAAGAGTAAAAACAAAATATACAACAGCGTCTACACACAAGAAAAGGAACAAAATATACAG
>NW_018406297.1:0-288 GCF_002113885.1 Mizuhopecten yessoensis | reverse complement strand
AGCGTCAACACACAAGAATAGAAACCAAATATACAACAGTGTCAAAACACAAGAGTAAAAACAAAATATACAACAGCGTCAACACACAAGAAAAGGAACAAAATATACAACAGCGTCAACACACAAGAATAGAAACCAAATATACAACGGCGTCAACACACAAGAATAGAAACCAAATATACAACGGCGTCAACACACAAGAATAGAAACCAAATATACAACAGTGTCAACACCCAAGAGTAAAAACAAAATATACAACAGCGTCAACACACAAGAATAGAAACCAAA
>NW_018406296.1:2373-2937 GCF_002113885.1 Mizuhopecten yessoensis | reverse complement strand
AGAATCAGTATTCACGGGTATCCGGTAGTCAAATGGATCCGGACATTCAAAGGGACCCGGTATTCACATGTATCCGGTAGTCAAATGGATCCGGACAGTCAAAGGGAATCAGTATTCACGGGTATCCGGTAGTCAAATGGATCCGGACAGTCAAAGGGACCCAGTATTCACGGGTATCCGGTAGTCAAATGGATCCGGACAGTCAAAGGGACCCAGTNGTCAAATGGATCCGGACAGTCAAAGGGACCCAGTTTTCACTGGTATCCGGTTGTCAAATGGATCCGGACAGTCAAAAGGACCCGGTATTCACGGGTATCCGATAGTCAAATGAATCCGGACAGTCAAAGGGACCCGGTATTCACGGGTATCCGGTAGTCAAATGAATCCGGACAGTCAAAGGGACCCGGTATTCACGGGTATCCGGTAGTTAAATGAATCCGGACAGTCAAAGGGAATCAGTATTCACGGGTATCCGGTAGTCAAACGGATCCGGACAGTCAAAGGGACCCGGTTTACACGGGTATCCGGTAGTTTAATGGATCCGGACAGTCAAAGGGACCCGGC
>NW_018406296.1:0-288 GCF_002113885.1 Mizuhopecten yessoensis | reverse complement strand
AATGGATCCGGACAGTCAAAGGGAATCAGTATTCACGGGTATCCGATATACAAATGGATCCGGACAGTCAAAGGGACCCGGTATTCACGGGTATCCGATAGTCAAATGGATCCGGACAGTCAAAGGGAATCAGTATTCACGGGTATCCGNTGAATCCGGACAGTCAAAGGGACCCAGTATTCACGGGTATCCGGTAGTTAAATGGATCCAGACAGTCAAAGGGACCCGGTATTCACGGGTATGCGGTAGTCAAATGGATCCGGACAGTCAAAGGGACCCAGTATTCAC
>NW_018406295.1:10194-10591 GCF_002113885.1 Mizuhopecten yessoensis | reverse complement strand
TATCATCTTATTTACTTATTTTTTTGTTCATTTATTCATTCATTTATTGTATTTTATTTATTCATTTTATTTATTCAATTAATTTTATTGATTTATTCTATTTGATATTTTTTTTTATGAATTCATTTATTGATTTTTTTTTACTATTTAATATGCCCCGACAGGATCATTAAATAGAACTCTTTGTCTCTATTGTTTATATGACCACGATGCACAAGCCTAAGTATTATGGTGTTCTTTACAGGTACAAGGTGTTGATCAAACTGATGTGATCTTTTTTTTTAACCGAGTAATTCCAAGTCATAAAAGAACATCCGGAAGTTTGTTTTTATATAAAAAATGTGAATGTATACTTATTTGTTAAGATATATGTATGACGAATACTGATACTTGATCA
>NW_018406295.1:0-288 GCF_002113885.1 Mizuhopecten yessoensis | reverse complement strand
TTAACGCTACTCTTTCAAAGTTTTAAGGTCGCTATCAGGATCTCGCATTTTGATTGTGATCATACGATGCCTAGTGGCTTTGTTGTCACTACCTAAGTTGTCGATGCAAGGACATGGCATTAGAATCGACTTGCATTTTACATGGCGGGTGTTATCGATGATGAAGAAGACGCTTACCCTTGCGAAACACCTGGTCTTATTCTCCTCGATTTTTCAAGGGTCTTCATCCATGTAAATATTTTATTTTTTTTGCGATGACCTATATTGCTAAATGCTAACGAAGCCAGA
>NW_018406294.1:310428-313801 GCF_002113885.1 Mizuhopecten yessoensis | reverse complement strand
TAGTCAGTGCTAACCAGAGCTGTGAAAAGATTACACAGATTATATGTTTGTTTCAGGTAATATGCCTGAAAAAAATAGGATAGGTTGGTAGGCAAATAATTTTATTTTAATGTTAATTTTTTATTTTCGTGAATTAATAATATGTTTTATTTCAAATTTTTCAATGTTTTTCCACCCATTACAATGGCTATTAATTTGTCAAGAATAAGGTCAGACTCCCAGAACAGGAAGAAAATACATTTTAATGAGTGGCAGTGAGCTTTGCCTGGGTAATAAATTAATCTTAGATACAATTTGCAAGTAGGTGATAAAATATCTAGGGGTGGCAGTAAAATATAGGGAAGGTCGGGATACCTGCGAGTTACAAGAAAGTTGGATTGAGCACAGAATGCATCCTGGAGCATGAGAACAGCTTTATGAATAAGGGCCCAGATTTTGTGAAAAGTTTCACTGTATAATTATGTATTTACCTCCACACTGGTAGGACAGCACTCTACAGCTCGACTCAACATAATCCGCGCATCCACTTCATCCTCAAGCTCCACGGCCATCTTCCACAGTTTGACTGAGTTTGGGATGTGCTCAAGCGCTGAGGCGAGATACAAGCATAGACATGTATAATTCACAACTTATCAATGGAGAAATTCCTTAAGTTTATGTTTGAAATGTTATTTTATTGTTCACTTCTTTCCTCTAAAGAACTTCAGTGAACAGTTCTTAATGTTTGATTGGCTTAAAAATCAACACAAATCTCAAAATTGATACCTAAAATCATAGGTAAAACTGTTTATTTGGGTTTAAATCTGATTATGTGAATGACCCCAAAAATAAACTGGTAGCTTTCGTCCTCTTTAGCACTAAGCACTACAGGTATAACTGTGTCACTTTTGTGAAGATGAGGTTGATCAGAGCAGAAACCAAATTAATGACAAATGGACAAGATGACACCACGTACAGTACCCTAAAATCTTGACAAGAGGCCCACTGGGCCTGCATTGCTCACCTGGTATTTATCTCACAATTGTAACCTTAAAAGTGGACTAAAATGAAGCTACAGGCAAAATACAGTGTCTTGACTCAAAGTCATTCAAATAATTTTAACACATTTGACCCCTGTAACCTTGAGAGTCAAACAAGGACATTAAGTTGAACAAACTTTATATCTTCATCCAAGAATGCCACTTGCCAAATATGACCACCCTAGACCTTTTGGTTATTCAGAAGAATTCATTTAAAGATTTTATAAGACAATTGACCCCTGTGACCTTCAATATAGATGAAGTTTCTTCATTTGAACAAACTTGGTAGCCCTTCATCCCAGCATGCTTAAAAACTAAATATCATCCTGGTGCTTTTGGTTATTCAAAAGAAGTTGTTTAAAGGTTTAGTAAGACAATTGACCCCTTTGACCTTGAATATGAGCGTAGGTCATTCATTGGAACAAAGTTGATAGCCCTCCATCCCAGGATGCTACTGACTGCATATGCAGAAGAAATTATTTAAAAGTTATTTAAGACAACTGACCCCTGTGACTGTGAATATTGGTGAAGGTCATTCATTTTAACAAATTTGATAGCCCTTCTTCCAAGCATGCTTCTCGCCAAATATCATCACCCTATCTAAACCTTTTGGTTATTTAGAAGAAGTCATTTAAAGATTTTAACAAATTTGACCCTTGTGACCTTGAATAAGGATTAAGGTCATTCATTTGAACCACTTCTGGTATCCCTTTATCACAGTAAGCTTCTGGCCAAATATCATCACCTAAGGCATATTGGTTATTCAGAAGAAGTCGTTTAAAGGTAATTCTTGACACCGGACGACAGACGCCGACCCTAGGACTATTTGCAGTCAAACATATCTTCAAAAAGGAGCCATCTTTGAGCATAGGCCAGCCTTAAAAATATGCCTTAGATTCCAGACACATTTTCCTTTTATATCAGAGTTGTAATGAAATTAAAACAGTCATGATCTGGACATGATATACTTAAAAAAGTAATTAAATGTAAAGGGCAAATTTAATAACGGGCGAAAATTGATTTTACCATGAAAGGGCCAAAAATTTGACTGCGCAAAAATGTCTTAGTATACAGCAATCTAAAGCTTAATATCAGCATCCTGAACATATTACAGGGGTGTGATGTCTTCTTGTATGAAGTGTCAAAGTAATATCTCAAAAAGTTAAGAAGCTATGCTCCAGACTTGTTCACATACAGAAGGACAGCACCTTACCATAAAATCCACCCCTATGGGAAGTCATTAAATATCAACTGTACCTTTCCTGAAGACACGTTTCTTTGGTTTCATTTCATTCTCCAGATCAGATGCCTTTATCCATAGTCTGACAGATGATGGTAAATGTCTTACAGCTTGGGCCACAATAGCCTTCCCCTGATCTCCCGGCTACAACATAATCATAAAAATTTGTATAATTGTTTGATGACAGTAGGTATCACACTAATTAAATTACAATATGATAATTTCATATAGCCAGGCATCCTCACTTACAATAAACCAAACTGTGTCTATAGCCAGGCATCCTCACTTACAATAAAACTGACTGTGTCCAGCCAGGGTTCCTCACTTACCATAAAACTGACTGTGTCCAGCCAGGGGTCCTCACTTCCCATAAAACTGACTGTGTCCAGCCAGACGTCCTCACTTACCATAAAACTGACTGTGTCCAGCCAGGCGTCCTCACTTACAATAAAACTGACTGTGTCCAGCCAGGCATCCTCACTTACCATAAAACTGACTGTGTCCAGTCAGGCGTCCTCATTTACAATAAAACTGACTGTGTCCAGCCAGGCATCCTCACGTACAATAAAACTGACTGTGTCCAGCCAGGCATCCTCACTTACCATAAAACTGACTGTGTCCAGCCAGACGTCCTCATTTACAATAAAACTGACTTTATATACAACTAAACACGCAAGAACAGTTTAACCTGTTTATTACTACAGTTATAATACATACAAGCTACAAGTTTGGCGTATCAGGGGCTACTCACTCTATACCAAAACGATTAAACTTACTAATAGGATATTTAAAATTTAAAGAATCTGGACTCTGAGGTGTCCCAGAGTAGCTAGCTACATGATCGAGCAAGACTCCAAAGATACAGAGAAGCAACTAGACCCTGGACGATTCCAGAGAAGCTACTAGACTCTGCGAGCGACCCTGGAGAAGCTGCATGAGAAATGGAATATTCAACGACTACGGCTAGACCCTCAACGATATGAGAGAAGCTGAATATGTTAGCTAGACCCTCAACGATATGAGAGAAGCTGAAACATACTGTCGTAAAATACTACATGTATAATATTATTATAAGATTGGGGGTAGAATTCCCCAAGAATTAAATGCCAAAATT
>NW_018406294.1:289316-309045 GCF_002113885.1 Mizuhopecten yessoensis | reverse complement strand
ACCTGGGGGTAGGGTGAGGATAAACAGGACAAGTAACTAACCTGGGGGTAGGGTGAGGATAAACAGGACAAGTAACTAACCTGGGGGTAGGGTGAGGATAAACAGGACAAGTAACTAACCTGGGGGTAGGGTGGGGATAAACAGGACAAGTAACTAACCTGGGGGTAAAGTGAGGTTAACAGGACAAGTACCTAGCCTGGGGTAGGGTGAGGTTAACAGGACAAGTAACTAACCTGGGGGTAGGGTGAGGATAAACAGGACAAGTAACTAACCTGGGGGTAGGGTGGGGATAAACAGGACAAGTAACTTACCTGGGAGTAGGGTGAGGATAAACAGGACAGGTAACTTACCTGGGAGTAGGGTGAGGATAAACAGGACAGGTAACTTGCCTAGGGGTAGGGCAGGGGTAATCAGGACAGGTAACTTGCCTAGGGGTAGGGCAGGGGAAAACAGGACAGGTAACTTGCCTAGGGGTAGGGCAGGGGTAAACAGGACAGGTAACTTACCTGGGGGATGTTTTGGATTTGTTTCCCTCACAGATTTCAACAGCAACCTGGCTTTCTTTACATCACTGTTAAAAAAGTTGCAAAATTTACAGATTTTAAAATTGACTTCTGATTTCACTTATAGAATTAAAATATTCTATTTTAGTTTGCAAAACAATGCCAAAAGGATGAGAGCCATTCACTTGTTTATAGCACCAAAGACACATGGGAAAGGTCAGATGTTTATCATTTATCAAGTCTCAATGGATTCTCTATTCTACATATTTAACCATTAAATAAACCTTTATCAATTAAATCAACATACATAGTTTAAATGCCATTCAGCATTACTGGTTCATCAGGATAACTTGCTTATACATGTACCTGTACACAATGATGTATTTTTGGAAAACGAATCTTTAATCCCCTAGAGGGCTAAAACACTCACATTTGGCTGTACACATATACTTAATGCCAGTTTATAATTAAGGAGGCACTGAGGTCTAGTGGTAGGAAATTCGGCACGTGACCGAAGGGTTGCAGGTTCGAGTCACGGCACGGCACTATTTTGTATCTTTGAGCAAGATACTTTACTCCGATTGTTCCGGTCTACTCAGCTGTAAATGAGTACGGGTTGGGCAGTGCCAAAATTGTTGAATGCTAGCTGTGAGCAGCACCGGCTGTATGCTCCCCAGGGAGTTGAGAAAGATATTGGCTGGTTGCAAAGGCCCTATAACCACGGATAATAATTTGTGAACCACTTCGAGACGCCCTACAAACTAGATTGTGATAAAGCAGTATATAAGAAACTCGAATTATAATCATTATTATTAAATATTACTGATTAGATATTATTTCTTTCAGGTGTGTTTCTTACTTGATGTCACCCCCATGACTAGGTAACATGGACTGGAGGTCAGTCAGGTAGCCCTTGGGATCCATCACCGTCTGGCCACTCACCGAGTCCGACACCTGTAATATAATACAGTGGTTTCATTTTAATTAATACCACATAGCTTTGCCATTATTTTTGTCTAGTGAGAGTTATGCACTATCAAAGGAAATGTTTTAAAGAAAGTAGCAAATAAAGTAAGGAAAGTTTCTGCTGTCTAAAAGCAAAATTGATATCACGGAAACAAATAATGATGTTTCCCTGCTACAAGTGAAATTAACTCAGAACTCAGTGGTAATAAATTTTACTGATTTTTTTTTTACAGACAAAAATGGTGAAATACATTTTTACATGGAGTATTCTCCCTCCTATATAAAAGATGTAGCAACTGAAAAGGGCTACATTCGTGCATCCCGGTTGAAACGTTACGTGTGGCGCAGAAATTTTCCACGATAAACAAACATACTTGGACCGCTCTATAAGCAGAGCTAAAAATGCAGTTTCGGAGAATACAAAACAATGTATCAAGAATAGTATGCCCTGCTCTCACGCGTCCACTGAATAATATCACACATCTTAAAAACTACATGTGGCTTGACATTGTTTTAGAAAGAATAATGCAAACTAACAATAGTCAGCATTATAGTTTCGGTCAGGTACGTCTGGACCCCTCAATCTACACGTGCCAAATTTTCCTGAGGTCAGCCTCCGTCCAGATCAGTGCCTGTCATTTTCTTTACAGGTTCAACCGGTTCAACCATTTCAACCGGATACGCGAATGTACCCTATGAGTTGTGTTGGTTAGAGTAACTTCCCCTGTAAAGTTTTTCATGGGCTTTGGACACATTTCTGATGCTCACCTGATAATAAAGAAGGCAGCTCCTGCAAATTCCTCAAAACTTTGTATTGATTAATGTAAATGCTAATTGTATTGACTGTATAAAATTGTATATCTATGTACTGTAAAGCGCTTTAGAGTGGCTTATGTTAGCTAGATAGGGCGCTATATCAAATATTGTACATTTTATTTATTATTTTATTTTTTAGCTGTGTGAATTTGATGTCCTTGTGTAGGTACCTGAGTAAGCTTGATGTCCATGAGTGTGTTTCTCGCCTGCCCAATCTTCTTCATGTCAATATCAGAAGTGGTTGTCCCACCTAGAGGTGTGATGGCCCCAAAAGTCGACGCATGACCACCAAATTTCTGGAAATGATACAGTAAATCCTGGATTATCTTTTAATCACGAAATTCTGGTCAGTTTGACCGCCACTACAAGTTCAAAAATAAAATTAGTCAACTGCCTGAGCTTAAATGCTGTACAAAAACAAAATATTACCACTTCAAAATCTTGAGCAAGCTAACAAATATAGCAAACCATAATATATGTGGTTGAAACCATCAACTCAATAAAAGTTTGTTCCAACACTGCTATACATATTTTGGATATTTCTTTAGTAAGTGGTTTTAAATGACAGTATTGAAATTAATGTTATTATCTTTAAACAAGAGGCCCTTCGGACCATGGTGGGCTAAAAATTAATTAGGTGCTTGTTTTTTTTTCAATAAAAAATCCCCAAAGAAGGGTTAAATCAATGTAAAGCAAGATTATTGATGTTACTGCAGTGTGGTTCTGTTTAATGACAAGAGAAAATATACCACAGTGAACAGCATAGATTTAGTGCTCTATTCATAGTATAGAGGGTTAACAAATAACGTACATACCTTCAGAAGATATACATTGACTGTGATGCTCACTCAGACTTACTGCGATAAACAGTATACCGTACATAGAAAACATACTAATTATACTTATAACCTTAAAGTGAGCCAAAAAATGTAAGCTGGATTGAATTTTCTGAGACTCCCCATTTTATATTGTCTGGTTATCTTTTCTTTTGAATTTTGATTACTCTTATTGCCAGACAAGTGAACACCATTTAGAAATCAATCCATCAACTGGGGTTTACATCACTTCACTGAACTTCTCTAATGGAAAGTGGATCTCATTTTCCCTTGTACTTTATATTAATATCAATTTTAGGAAAATAAAGTAGTTTGTCAACCTAACTGAGGATAATGGCCGATACAAGTACTAATTATTGATTTACCTGGTCATGACCAGAAATGGAACTACTTGAACCAGTACCGGCTGCTGCTCTGGCTAGCATGCTGTCTGGTACGGGAGTAAATCTACAACGGAGTCACGTAAATATTATAGAATGAAATACATGGCAGTGAATGACAAAGTGACGATTTTTTGACACAGATCAAAAGGATCATATTCTGTAAGAACTCAGAAGTTATTCATCCTCTCCTCATGATTTTCTACAACATGTATTTGTGAAACTGTATTCGAAAAAATGTAACATACTTATATCATTAAAAAAAACTTCATTAAAATGAGCTTGTCAAATATATATATATATTGGAAAACTCAGCTAAAAGTACCAATTTTTGCCGTAAAATTCTGGAATTTCTTTTTTTTTAATTTTCTGGTTTTTCCATTGATTAAATTTTTCGCTTTTTCTCACAATTTAGCATTTTATCATGTAAAGATTCCCAGTTCCATGGAGCATGCACACAGGAAAAACGTTTGAACGAAATCCCTGTGACCAGATAGTTGGCCCTAAACATATAGGTGTGTCAGTCCTCAAAACATACTTCTCAGCTCGTGGGTTTCTCTGTTTCTTTGTTCTGGCATCCCCTACTTCGGGTAGATTCAGCCAGTCATCCACCGTTACATCTGCTAAATCTCTCTAGAAAGTAAGACAGAAAAAGTCATATTGTTGAAAAAATAACAAGGGATGACATCTGCTAAACCTATCTAGAAATTATGACAGAAATAGTCAAGTTGTCAAAGAATTAACAAGGGATGACATCTGCTAAACCTCTCTAGAAATTATTACAGGAATAGTCATGATGTCAAACATTTACAAGACTAAGAGATTCTACCAAAGATCATTAGAAAAAAATCCTATACCTTAAAATCTCCAAAATAATCTGCATCTTATTTGTGTTTTCAGTACTGAATCCCAGGCTTAGTTTTGAAGTCGGCCTATTTTCAAGGCTGTCTGATTTTATAACTTATGGAGCCTGGGAATGCCATTCTTTCATTAATGTATGCCTGGTTATTTTTTGAATTATTTTAATAGTCATTAAGTATAAAAGATGGTCTTTCTCTCTCTCTTTCTCTCTCTTTCTCTCGCTCCCCCTATCACTCCCTCTCTTTCTCTCTCTCTCTCTCTGTTTTATGTTAACTTGTAGAATATTTAAAATTCAAAATTTTATGTTCACAGTAAATATTAATATCTAGATAACGTAAGTCTGGCCTGACTGGAAGAATATTGTGATTCGAGGAATGATCTACAGGCAGACATGAGTGGTTACTACAGTGATGGACACAGGAATGAGACCAGACATTTGTTTTCTGAAAGTATGTGAACAGTGCTAGTGAGAAGCCAGGCCAGAAGCGTACTTCTATTGTTAAATCATTATCTTTACATGTGTATGTGATTATACTAAAACCATTTACTACAATATTCTACCTTCTACTTCCATGTCCCATACACTTTTACCTTACCTTTCATAGAATTTGTCAATTTGTTTTAATTATATTAAATTACAGCTTAAAGACTTTTGTGTTAGCATGCATTGTTTTGTAATTCAATCTGGTAAAGACATAAATAAGTTGTTATAACTTGTGCCTAATCCTTTTGTTTTAATATGCAATAAAATCTGCTTTAGTAAACTAAAGCTTAGGAGGGTATGTTTTACCACAAATGTTTAACAGAAATGTTTATGAAACAAGAAAAATCACTGACCCATGATGGCTAAATGTTCTTTGCAAAATGAACCGACACACACAAAAATATCACTGGTCTGGACAAGAGGGCCAGTAGCTAAATTGAACACTGTTATAAATGTATAAGATGAACACAACTGATGTACCAACAATGTTTTATAGGTTTCTACAAAGTTGATAGAATTATGATCCTTATAAATAATATTTTACCCGATTTAAACACACCTGCATTCATTACAAAAGGTAAAACAAAAAACCTATACACATATCCAACCTTTAAGTCGGAGAACTGTTGTTGAATTTTAGGCCTCTCTTGACGATATTTTTCAAGTTCTTCTTTCAACTTTATCTCCCTCCTTTCCCTCCTTTTTTCGTCCATCCTCTTGTCGACAGCTTCGTATATAGCGTCTGCTTCCTCGTCATCTTTGTCATAGGGATCTTTAGAACACAAGCTTCCTCCGTAACCGGCAAACTACATCAAAAGTAGAAGTTATTTAGTTGGTTTTCTTATTTTGAACCTGATGCACACAATAACTAACTGGAATATATATTTATATCTTTTAGCTAAAAGGTTCTTTTACTTTTTACCATTTTAGCTAAAGGATTCTCACCATCAAAGCATATTTGAGTCCTTGACTCCTTCCTCAACACCCCAGGGGTAACGCTTATTTATGCTCTCTGTACCCCTGGAATATGTCACGACAAAATTGAATGCTCAGCGTGCACCACGTTGTGGATGATACAAGAAGACTAGTTTGACTCTTGGATGTATATACCAAAAGAGTTCTGTGACAGCTTAAATGTAAAATTGACCAGCTTTCATGCCGGGAGTTGCATTTGCTCCCCTGTAATCTTGATAAGACAGGTATATCGGTCTAGCGATTTGTCATTTTTCTTACCCAAGACCAATCAGCTGTGTGTTCAATTTTGCCACAACATATTCCTGCGCTACAGAGAGCGTAAAATTCTCCTGGTGTACCGAGGAGGCCTGGACTCCTGACAGTGTTCCAGCTAGCAAGGAATAGCATGGTGTCATGCCCTGCCATTTTTATTGCCAGACAAAATATCAATTTATTTAATACTGAAATGATTAAAACTTTTTATATCACTGCAAAAAGCACAATTTGGTTTATATTTAAGAAACGAATAAGTGTAGATAAAATATTTTATCTGGAAAATATAAATGTTAAATCAGCAAAATGGATTAAAATGACGGAAATCTTGTTGTGACATGAACTCTTTGTCTTTGCATTGTGACATCAGGTCCATGTACGATAGTTTTATCCTTCACAGCTTTATATCGGTCATAGAAAACTCTGTCTTACATTACTAGTAATGCACAGAATTGGTGATCAGATGTTTTCTACACTAGACCCGCTCCCAGCCAACAGATGCAGGTAGGAATTTTGATTCAGATATTTTGTTGATAATTACCAAAATTAGTTCTGTAGATTACATGTTTAACATCATGATAAATACCTCATCGAAACAGTGTTTTTTAACCTGAATTTTATAAAAGCCTGTTCCTTTATGAATTGGAAAAATATAGCTTTATTTTTTTTGCAATAGGGAACATATTTCTCTTTTTTGGTCATTTTGGGAAAATAAGACACTTTTTAGCTAGGGGAAACAGTCTGTATTCTGTATTCGGCTATTAAACTGAGCCAAAAGTCACTTAAATACCTCATCAAAATTAGCTTCATTAAGATCTTCTTCCTCTTCCTCGTCAGTTTTATTTTTCTTGACTGGTGGGGCATGTCTATCATCTCTGGAGAAGACATTTGATAAAAACATGTGATCACAATATCAGTTCAGTAGAGAAGGACGTACTAGTCTGAAGTGAACAACTGATATGTGTAGTGTGTATATATATATGTACATACATCTCATAATTACACAAAATTGTTTAATAGGATATTAGTGGGCGCAGGCATTGCTGCCTCTTTATCCACATCAATATAGTTTGTCAACATAAAATGAGTCTATATATAAGACGCTGTATGATTGTACTTCAACTCAAGACCTTTCCAGAATTCAACCAGGCATTCTCAAAGTCAAATACGTATACGTTACAAGATGAACTAACATCCTGTGGGAGAATATTCAAGATATTGATTATTCTTTGAAGTTGCAGTTAAGTATTTTCATATAGCCCATTCATAAACTGGAACATGTTTATCATATCTCCGTGCAAGTGCGCATGTCGGTATGTTATAATTAGAGTTAGAAGCTTCAATTTGTGCAATCCATTGATGTCAAAATTCTTTGTAATATTAACTTGATGTCTATTCGTTGTATATATATATGGACAATCACTTATGGTACCTAACAGATACTGTCTACATTAAGTTTAATTTCACCTTTTACCTTTTAATGAAAATTTGTTGAAGAATTATTGTTTTTAAATCATGGTAAGTTTTGTGGTTTTCTGAAAAATAACTAGTATATAAAACAATTCACTTTGTGTGAACTAAGATATATAATCACATTTTGTTTTATAGCAGAAAGAAACTTTGCAATTAAAAACTTACATGATAATTAAGGAATATTGTTTTGATATACTGTATATATATGGTTACCTGTAAATTGTTCTATTAGCTAAGAAAATAAATAGAAATTCCCAAAATGAGTAGGAAATTGTTGTACTTATACAATTAAGTGTTTTTCTGGTGGACTACAGACATCTTGTTGTCAAAGAATAATGTGTCATAAACCGATAGGTAATGGAAATGTCCCATGCTGATTTGCCGACTTGAACAAGAAAGTCCAAATGCCTTAAAAGACTTATTCATTTTACATACATGCAGTTCTGAAGATAATGATAGATTGATCTACAACCGTTACTTACGATATATCATCTATGTCACGGGCAGGACCAATATCAGATCTGGTGGTGAATCCTGTAGCTCTGAAAACATAATAGGAATAACACAGTAAGCTAATCTGATTCTCAAAGTGTGAGAAAGTCGCACTGGAAAAAGCATGTATCCTATAAAAATCACTCAGAGTATTGTCATACAAATGACATAATCCATGGGCGAATTATTTTGTGAGATGAAATAGTGTACCTATGGACAGTTGTGACAAATAACTGTTAGACTATGAATCGAAGCTATCAATCAAATCCTTGTACTGTAAAACATGAAATGTTCGTGAGTACTTTCCTTCGTGGTTTAAGCTATATATATATATTCAGATCATTTTGTTGTACAAACTTTCGTTAATATCCTATATTAACAAACAGTAGACTAGTAAATCATTCAAATTCTTATTGAATTACAGTATGTAAGATTCATCACCTGGACACCTACTGTAGTACATACCAGCTGCAGAGAGTGAAGTGAGAATTAAACAGCAGATTCTATCAACAACCATGCTAATTAATACAAAATATCCAGTACTCAATGCTTTTTTTAGTCCTGCTAATATATATAAATAGTTGTGTATATGGCTAAATATAGTATAGCGTACTCAGGGATTAATACAGGAATAGAAAGCTAGTACCTTCTTTTGAAATAGGGGAAAATATGGATTGGACATGAATGACATCTTTAACTTTTGGTTCTCCCTGTTCATTATAGACGCTTCCAATCACATACTGTAAACAAGGCCAGCCATAAACAGTGTTGTAAAATACTAGCGGTGACAACATGAACACAGAGAAAATGAAGTAAATCACTCAGTAGTCAATTCAAACTGACAAAAAATATAAACTCAATAGACAGATATTCATGTGGAAGTGTTATAGTTGGCCCATAATCAGCCATAAAAAGGCCTGTATATATCACTGGTACTAGTCTAATTTGAAGTTTTCCTAGGTCTCCCTTAGGTTTTTTGTTATATTAGACTTGTTAGATTTAATATGGTTGACCATATCTACACATAAATGTAGTATGGAATTATTTCAACAAGACATTTGCTAGTGAAAACCATAGACTTTGATCTAATTCCGTTGTGAAACAAGAAAATAGTAAGAGTTTTTTCATAATTAAAAAAAATTCAAGTGATATTCGTAAAATAAAATATATAATTATTTTAGGACGATACAACATTTGGTGAACTGGATTTAGGGCGAAACAACCTGTAGTTTGAACGGGATTTAGGGGGAAATGACTGGATCAGTTTTAATGTATATACAACGGTATATATATATGAGCTAACTGTAAATGCATATGATGCTCATCACACGTACTAAATATAAAAACATATGGTCAAACATTTAGCCTTCTCTCACGTGATGACATGACAAGTTTTCACTAAGTTTTATTTGAATGTCCTGTGCTGCTTGAAAAAAGTAAAATTGTTTGACAAGTAACTGTCAAAAGGTTATGTATTGACAATGTATAAGGTATGCATAACAATAGGTGCAAAATCTGAAATTCTGAAACAATGTAATGGCCACAGGAATCTGATGTTTTATCAATATATAAGCTGTATATATTATGTTATAGGGTCGTTTGTTTATGTGTGTTACTATTTACAGGACATGACCTGTAGTCTGAGTGATGTAGGGGATTTCCCTTTCACCTGTTTACATCGTCAACGTTTGTCCATTTGTTGTTCGGGAAGTGTGTCCGAGTGTGAAATGCATGCATGTGAGCTGTGATGTGAAAGGGGTGTGTACGAGCATGTATAAAAGGGGTTGGTTAGGTCAGCGTGGCACACTTGCTATGTGGAATTATGCAGTTCCTACGGACACTGATTTCCATTACACTACAACGACTACAGCTAGATTTCATATTTCCTGACTAAGGTTCACTACGTCAAGTCAAAGGTATTTATGCAACTGAATATTATGTTATCTTGTTTTCTATGTTGTCTTAAATGACGCAAAACACTGGCATTGATGCAAATACCTTGTGTAATATATATTCAAGTTCTAATGGGAAATTGTATTTGCAGGTGGATTTTTTACAACTGTTGCACATGCGCCGACCTAGCAACAAATAAAATGGATAGTAAACAACAGAATTCATTGTCTTTGTTACTTATCACAATTATAAGGGGTATTTTTTAACATTTATATGTATACATAAAGATCGAAAAAAACGTCAGACTCCTGTGTTATGCCACAACCGTATCGATATTTATTTCTCTGTATTCGAGACTTTCTACGCCTCTGGCTAACGCTACAAATAATTCGTTAATTTTAAATATCACATACAATACATGTACAAAATCTTAAGAAATAACAACATCGGCCGTCAAAATAGGTAACATTGGCTGAATTTGAGTCGGATCGTTTATTTATTCATTCCCTCAGCTAAATATTAAATATTTCATATAAAAATGATATAAGAGTACATGATACACTTGTAAGTGACGCAATATATATATTAAATAAGTACATTGTACATAAATAACCATAATCAAAACGCAAAAGAAACGTGAACCGTCAAAACTGGTTTTGTCTATCTCGCTGAAAGACAAATCAACGTCATTTCATGTGACATCCTGCAATAAGTGTACACAATAAGAAAATCCGTATACGTACCCTCTCCCTAAGCCAGGAACATATCCAAGCGGAGCAGGGAGACCAATAAAGCTCTTTTTCTTTCGACTAACCAAAGACTGAACCGACATTGTTGTCGGTTTCGGGGTTTCGGCACACTTCCGGTGAAATCGGATCGACGTCCGATTTGCGTTTTACCGGTTCCGCTTTACTGAGAAAGAGTTATTTCCCTTTTAATTGACGTCAGAGTTTGTTTGAAAATGGCTGCTGCTTAGCGATGCACAGGTGCGTGAAACGTTCTTACTTTCAGATGAAATATTTACTCAAGATGTCGATGTCAAATACATACTTATGATTGCTTAATTTTGTTTTGATAATATGTAAAATATGTATCAATGCCAATCGCAATATGTGTTTGTTAAGGCTAGGAAACTAAAAGTTAATTTCCGTTTGATTAGTTTCTTCTGGCAGAATGCCATCTTTCTTTTACGGCATACAAATTGTGACAAAATGTTTTTGAAACGTTAGTTTGCTGCATTTACAATACATTGCAACGGCAAAATAAGTAAAATCTAAGTACAACATTGTTGTTTAGTCAAACATAATTACATCTTATTACAGATTTAGTAGTTTATTACTTCTCCTGACATGACACAAAAGGGACACAAGACTGTATACAGTTTCAACCAGGATGTTATCTAAATGATTTATTAACTTTTTGTTACACTTACTATTATTTTATTGAGATGAAATCTAGGAGTGGTCAATGTTACTGATATACCAGTGTATCAATGCATTATTACTAATACTAAACTGCAAGTGTTAAAAAAACAGCACAGTATAGAGTTTTGTTTCTTCTTCTTCTTTCGTTATCCAATCCTCCTTCAATCATTTGAAGATTACGGACTGTTGTGTGTGCTGTGCAATGGGTGGATTTAAAAACAGTGAGGTTAAAACTATATATACATATGGAGTGGTGCTTAGAGGAATGTAACGAGTACAGCTGGAGTTAGCTGTACTCGGAATACATCAACGGATGGAGACATCACCACAGTGGGTGGGAAAGATTCCACTGGGTGATTGTTCGAGGGAAGAAAGAATATTTAGAGCTGTCTTTGGTTGAGTGAATGTGTCTGAAGGAGAGAGAGTGGTTTTGACGAGTTTGACTGTCTGATGATATGAGAATGGAGGAACTGGAGATGGCGACTATTTATTAAGGTCATGTACTGTCTTATACATAAGAATGAGGCGGGCCTTAAGACGTCGTTCTGCGAGTGTTGGCCACTGTAGTGTGCTTAACATGTCAGAGACACTGCTGGTATTGTGATACCTATTGCAGGTATACCTGGCAGCGCATCTCTGTACCATTTCAAGTTTGGATATTGATGATGTGTGTGGGTCCCACAGGGTACAGCCGTATTCTAATTTAGGGCGGACTAGTGACAGATAGGCTTTACTTTTAATGTCATTGTTTCCTGTTTTGGGATTTCTTTTCAAAAAGCCTAAAGATCTATTTGCTGCAGCGGCTGTATTTTCTATATGTTTGGACCATTTTAAATCAGATTAAAGTGTGACTCCCAGGTATTTAGCTGAAGTGACAGTTTCTAGGGTATGCCCGTTGAGAACATATTTATGAGAAAAAGGATGCTTTTTGGATGATATAGTCATAACTGTACACTTGTCAGGATGGAATGCCATTAGCCAGTCTCTTTCCCAATTGGCTGCAGCGTCAAGATCTTGTTATAAAAGCATGCAGTCATGGTCAGATCTTATTTCTTTATAAATAATACTATCGTCTGCAAAAAGTCTAAGTGACGTGCTATGATTGAGGTATTCTGGGAAGTCATTTATATAAATAAGGAAAAGAATTGGTCCTAGGACTGTACCCTGGGGTACGCCAGATGTGACAGGGGCTGTATTGGAGGATTCACCATCTAGTATGACTTGAGCATAAAATTTTAGTTTGTATTAAGAGACGTTTGTGTGGGACTTTATCAAAAGCTTTAGCGGAATCCATAATTATTAAGTCAATTTGAATATTTTTATTGTGTGATTGCGAAAGTTCGTGGACAAATGACTGAAGTTGAGATTCGCAGGAGCGTGCTTTTCTAAACCCATGTTGTAAATCATAAAGTATGTTGTGTTTTTCCAGGTGTTTCATGGTGTGGCTAGTTACTACATGTTCCAAAATTTTACAACAGATACAAGTTAATGAAATGGGTCGATAGTTTTCGGGTTTGTATTTCTCTCCCTTTTTGTAAATTGGTGCCACATTTGCATGTTTCCAATCCTGAGGAACTTGGCCTGAATTTACTGATTTATTAAAGATGATAGTGAGGATTGGAGCTATATATTTTTGTTGTTCTTTTAGAATTCTGCCACAAATGTTGTCTGGGCCACTAGCTTTATGGGGATTTAGATTGGACAGGAGTTTTTCAATGCCTGGTATAGTTATGTATAGAGGTTCAATATCAGGGTGGGGACTTGGGCCTTTATCAGGGATATTATCATTTGGTTCAACAGTGAAAACAGATTGGAACTGGTCATTTAGAATATTGGCTTCTCAACTGTGTCTGTGGTTAAGATACCATTTTGTTAAAGGGGCGATATGCTGGTATTTTCTGTGCAGATAGATTTTGTGTACGAAAAGAGATTTTTTGGTTTGGAGTCACGAGATACTTTTTGGTCGGGATCAGTAATTGGTATGTCACAGATATTTTTTTCTATGTAGTTCCAATATGCTTGTCTCTGATCTTTTTGAATTTGCATTTTTATTGCTTTATATTTATTTGAGTATTTGGGGTCTTTCCTCTTTTGTATAGTTTGTTTTTCTTATTGATAAGTTTCCGAAGTTTGTTGTGTATCCAGGGTAGTCTGTTTTTGTACGTTAGCCATTTGTGCGGTATGTTTTTCTCGATAGAATTTAGAATGCCGTCTTTAAATACTTTCCAGAGTGTATCTACATCAGGGTCTGAGGTGTTTATTTCACCTGGCAACCATGTATGGATGTTGTTAAGGTCCTGTGTTATCTGGTCCCAATTTGCCTGGTCGTATTTGTAGATTTTACGGGGTTTATCTCTTACCCTGCGTAGCCAGATATCTCCCCTCCATATACACTATGTCATGATCACTGAGGCCAATGGGTGGTAAAGTATTAACACGACTGACACATGAGGGGTTATTTACTAGAATGATGTCAAGTATTTGGTTGTTTCTTGATGGGACATCAACTACTTGTGTAAGGTTAGTGTCGTTGATAATATCTAAAAATTGATGGTGTATTTTTGGATTGGGTTTGCCTGCTATGACACATGGAACAGACCAGTCAATATGGCCAAGATTGAAATCGCCTGCAATCCAGATATTGGTGTTAGATGATTGGTTTATTCTATTTATGGACTGGTGTAGTTGTTCTAACGAGTTTTCTGTGTCAGATGGTGGGCGATAGTATGATGCCACAAGTAGTTTTTTGGAGCCTTCGATGTTGATTTCGGCCCATACTATTTCACAGTCAGTTTCCTTTATTTCTCGCACTAAGAGGGAACATATGGTGTTGAAATTATTATGACTGCATGAATCCTTGCTAAAACGCATTGATAAAATATGTTATTTATTTATTTATATATAGCACAAAAATACTGCAGTTACACGAAATTAAAAATGCATTAACAGAGACTTTTTAGTTCTCAGCAATATATTGCATTGATATTCAGTTAAATATAGCAATATATTGCAATATGGTTTTGCTTCATAATGAACTGAAACTGATGAGTGGTGAAAAAAAAGTTTTAATACTATAAGTCAGCTGTGAAATCGCAATATTAGATCATGACAGTGCTAAAAAATGATTAGAAATAGGTAACAGTGGGTTAACAGACCTCACAATCACGACCTGTAAATGGTAAATATACCATTAACGAACAATTATTTTATTTTAAATATTTCAGGATGAGGGGTAGGGGATTATACATATAGGAAATATAAAACCTGAAGCTGAATTTTTATCAACAGTGTAATACAATTTCAATTTAGAAGTCATTGGAAATCTGACTGAAGAAAAGCAAATCATTTAACTTCTTGTGTAATAGGGGGAGGTCCGGAGAGGGTTTTGCATCCGTTGTCACTCCGTTAAATCCGTTTCGTGATCGTATAGTTTTTAGCAATGGTAACGAGTCGACAACTTCCCCTGCTGTCCTCTCTAGACCTCGCCTCTTTCATCAGGTTACAGACCTGTTTTCACTACAGGTTCGATCGCTGGATGTAGTGGTAATACCAGCCATTGATTCAATAACTCAAGGTGTTTAAAATACAAGTAACTGTTTATTAACAAGACGGAATGAATATGTACAACAAGTTTAACAAATACAAAGCATAGCATTAGTGCCGAACAATGACAACTAATGTTAAGAAACCCAACCCCTACGTAGAGTAATGACCTATCCTACCTAACAGTACTACCAGTAGACTACGACCACGTGCTCCTAGCTCCCTATAGATCTACAGCGAACCACCATGTATCGATGTCTAAGCCCGAAGCCCCTGACTATCCCTTAATACATGTACTGTAGTTCCTATAGCACTCTATATATCCCAGGAACGATAACTTCATGTAGTCCTACGGTATTGGTACTGTTAGCAGCACCTCGGCCCATGTTTTGCACTGTTAACAGCGCATGAGGCGGTAATGTTCTCCTCACCAGGAGAAGTGGGTCGGCTCACCGACCCTGTCAAGACACTGATCCCCGCCCGGACCCGCTGTTTTATACCCCCTGCTCCCCCCACCAAATAGCCTCGAAGATGAGTGATCAACTGTTAATCTCGAACCCAGCCTCATCATCTAAAAGCATGTGAGCAAGGAGCGGGAACCTATTCCTGTTATTACTATCACCCCCTTCCGGCCGTCTCAAAAGTGTAAACACACAGATTTCAGCACCGGTATCGTAGCAGCTGATCGCCAGGAATCCTACACTGAACAAAAAGCCCTACCCTACATAAGGGTGAATAACACAGAAAGTAACAGCGCCCTGACTGAAAATCATAAACAACAATTATACTTAACAAAGTAATACAAATGTGAGAAGTAAACAACCTACCCTCCCACACTTGTTTAACCTTGTTTATTCTGAACGAAAGCATATCTGCCTCTATATTCAGATCATAGTCAAAATTGAAATGAAAATTATAATCTTTTCATTTAACTTTGAATTAATACATTCAATATTAAAGATTGCATACATGCTGAAATCTATTTTTTTAATAATCTTGACAATATAAAGTTTCCTTTCTTAGAAATCAGGACTCGTGATTGACCAAAGTCATATAGTGAGCTTTACCATTGGAATAATGACTACCTTAACATAACACTGGTTATTTTTCAATTTGAGTGGACAAAATAAAAATACACATGTATGTATTAAATTTCTGAGAATTTAGTTTGCTATTTTAATATTTAACATTTCACTTTTTGTGAAAATTTACAAATGACATTGTTTTACCATTTTACTTATAGCTGAAGAACTATATTAAAGGAAACAGCAAATATCAAAATGGCAGATTCTTCAGGGAGTCCGAAGAAAAAAGGTAGGGGAAGAATGCTTGATTTATTTCTATGGACAATGCAAAATTATCACTAATATTTTGTAGGGTTATCTTCATTCTGATTCATATAAGCTAAAACCACCAAATGAACCAAAGATTTTAGGTAAATTTTTGGAGTTTTTTTTCTGCATCACACAGTCATATATAATACATAAGTGAGATTAGAAATATTAAAAGCGTAGCTGAATTCCATAGGTCTTTCAGGTGGACACAATTGTTTTTGTGACTTTACACACCATAGAGAGTAGGTCTATCTCCACTTATTAATGAATTGTCATAAAGGAAATAACTTCATAGACAGCTTAGTTTATGAAGTCATAGATTCCCATAGACAACTTGGTTTATGAAGTCATAGATTCCCATAGACAACTTGGATTATGAAGTCATAGATTCCAATAGACAACTTAGGTTATGAAGTCATATATGCCAATAGACAACTTAGTTTATGAAGTCATAGATTTCCATAGACAACTTAGTTTAAGAAGTCATAGATTCCCATAGACAACTTGGCTTATGAAGTCATAGATTCCGATAGACAACTTGGTTTATGAAGTCATAGATTTCCATAGACAACTTAGTTTAAGAAGTCATAGATTCCCATAGACAACTTGGATTATGAAGTCATAGATTCCCATAGACAACTTGGATTATGAAGTCATAGATTCCCATAGACAACTTAATTTATGAAGTCATAGATTCCCATAGACAACTTGTTTTATGAAGTCATAGATTCCCATAGACAACTTAGTTTATGAAGTCGTAGATTTCCATAGACAACTTGGTTTATGAAGTCATAAATTCCCATAGACAACTTAGTTTATGAAGTCATAGATTTCCATAGACAACTTAGTTTAAGAAGTCATAGATTCCCATAGACAACTTGGTTTATGAAGTCATCGATTCCCATAGACAACTTGGTTTATGAAGCCATAGATTCCGATAGACAACTTGGTTTATGAAGTCATAGATTTCCATAGACAACTTGGTTTATGAAGTCATAAATTCCCATAGACAACTTAGTTTATGAAGTCAATGATTCCCATAGACAACTTGGTTTATGAAGTCATCGATTCCCATAGACAACTTGGTTTATGAAGTCATAGATTTCCATAGACAACTTAGTTTAAGAAGTCATAGATTCCCATAGACAACTTGGATTATGAAGTCATAGATTCCCATAGACAACTTGGCTTATGAAGTCATAGATTCCGATAGACAACTTGGTTTATGAAGTCATAGATTACGATAGACAACTTGGTTTATGAAGTCATAGATTTCCATAGACAACTTGGTTTATGAAGCCATAGATTCCGATAGACAACTTGGTTTATGAAGTCATAGATTCCGTTAGACAACTTGGTTTATGAAGTCATAGATTCCGTTAGACAACTTGGTTTATGAAGTCATAGATTCCGTTAGACAACTTGGTTTATGAAGTCATAGATTTCCATAGACAACTTAGTTTAAGAAGTCATAGATTCCCATAGACAACTTGGCTTATGAAGTCATAGATTCCGATAGACAACTTGGTTTATGAAGTCATAGATTCCGTTAGACAACTTGGTTTATGAAGTCATAGATTGCCATAGACAACTTGGTTTATGAAGTCATAGATTACGATAGACAACTTGGTTTATGAAGTCATAGATTCCGTTAGACAACTTGGTTTATGAAGTCATAGATTCCGATAGACAACTTGGTTTATGAAGTCATAGATTCCGTTAGACAACTTGGTTTATGAAGTCATAGATTCCGTTAGACAACTTGGTTTATGAAGTCATAGATTCCGTTAGACAACTTGGTTTATGAAGTCATAGATTGCCATAGACAACTTGGTTTATGAAGTCATAGATTCCCATAAATAACTTCATAGACAGCTTAGTTTATGAAGTCATAGATTCCCATAGCCAACTTGGTTTATGAAGTCATAGATTCCCATAAATAACTTCATAGACAGCTTAGTTTATGAAGTCATAGATTCCCATAGACAGCTTGTTTTATGAAGTCATAGATTCCCATAGACAACTTGGATTATGAAGTCATAGATTCCCATAGACAACTTAATTTATGAAGTCATAGATTCCCATAGACAACTTAATTTATGAAGTCATAGATTCCCATAGACAACTTGGATTATGAAGTCATAGATTCCCATAGACAACTTGTTTTATGAAGTCATAGATTCCCATAGACAACTCAGTTTATGAAGTCATAGATTCCCATAGACAACTTGGATTATGAAGTCATAGATTCCCATAGACAACTTGGTTTATGAAGCCATAGATTCCGATAGACAACTTGGTTTATGAAGTCATAGATTTCCATAGACAACTTGGTTTATGAAGTCATAGATTTTCATAGACAACTTAGTTTATGAAGTCATAGAGTCCCATAGACAACTTGGTTTATGAAGTCATCGATTCCCATAGACAACTTGGTTTATGAAGTCATAGATTACGATAGACAACTTGGTTTATGAAGTCATAGATACGCATAGACAACTTAGTTTATGAAGTCATAGATTTCCATAGACAACTTGGTTTATGAAGCCATAGATTCCCATAGACAACTTAGTTTATGAAGTCATAGATTCCCATAGACCAACATGTTTTTAATGGTAATTGTCTAAGGTCTACCAATAAGTCTGAACACTGCATTATGACGAAAAAAACAACACATAATGATGGAAAGACCTGAGCAGTTTCAGATTAGAAAACATTTCTGTATAATATTTTTCAGTGTATTGTATTATGTTCATTGCTTTTATGATAATATTCTCAGTCGGTAGGTTTATTTGTTGGAAGCTGTACAATGGAAAGGTAAATACACTATCATTATAATTTACTAGTACTGCTAAATGGTACAGGTCCTTGCCTGTTGAGATCTGTGATGAGGCCAATTATGTGAATACGATATGAAAGTCTAACTTACTGAACATGCATTTATGTTAAAGGGACAAGGAAGTCCCAGAGACCGGAACCACTTGGAGAAGAGGGACAGTCAACCCCGGGAACACCATCTCCTGCCAAGTCTGGAACATCTACGCCATCAAAGGCGGGAACACCAGTTCCTCAGGCATCGCCGACTAACTCCCCAGCAGAACAAAAATCTGGTTTGTCTTATTGGTTTTATTTCAGTGTTGAATCATGAACTGCATTAATAGTGAACTCTGATGCATAGAATATTAATATCAGATCTATGCTTTTATTCGTAGGATTGGGGTATTCCTGTTTCATGGACATATTTCTAATTATAACAGGCCTACTGCTGAGACTTATTTTCAAATGTTATATTGGTTTGTGATACTGGGGCTAAGTCAATATATAATACGCCTGGGACTTTTTATTAGGTCACCTGAGACAAAGTCTCAAGTGACCTATTGCGATCGCCTTTTGTCCGTCGTCGTCCGTCGTCCGTCGTGCGTCCGTAAACAATTTACATTTTCGACTTCTTCTCCAAAACCCCTGAACCAATTTCAATGAAATTTTGCAGGGACCTT
>NW_018406294.1:275522-288276 GCF_002113885.1 Mizuhopecten yessoensis | reverse complement strand
TATTACATGTTAATAACTTGATTGGAATTATAACCTTGAGTTGACAGTTTGATACTTTGAAAATTTTGAGCCAGCCCTACCCCCAAGGGCTGTAGGGTGGGGCTCAAGGGAGTCAGTGTGCTAAAATTTCTTCATTTTCCTTGTTTAGAATCAGAGGTGCTAGTTTCAAATCCTTTTTAGTCTGAAATCTGTATGCTTGATATTGAATAAGGTGGTTTTATTGTTTTTTGTCACTTTGAATAATATTTCTGTTCATGTTAAAAACGAAATCAACTCTCTGTATAAATATATCAGGTGACCGTTAAGGCCCATGGGCCTCTTGTTGATAATATACCCTGTTGCTGCACAGTGAAAGCCAAGCATTTTACCAGTACAGTGTACATTGATGGTTGATATTCTGTTATAAGTGTACATGTGACACAACTTAAAAATCAAGTTAATATTTCTGTTTTCTTTTTTTCTTTCAGAGGATCCCAAAGATGTCCCAAAGAAAGAAAGGGCCCCACCCTCTCCCACTAAGTCAGTGGAGGTTAGTAAAGTAGCATGGTTTTTATATGTAAACAGATGACAAGCTGTATAATGTTCTGTCTTGAGACACTTTGAGTTCACTAGTCAGTTCCAGCAATGGCTTGAAGTATCACATTCTCTTAAGTCTTGTGTGGATATCATGATATCAAGACTTAGTATATTGCAGTGTCAGTGGTTAAAAACTGACAGATGCAACTGATCTTTATCTCCTGAACTGGAAATGTAATGATGAAGTGACTGATTGTGACAAAGGAGACCATCAATGATCGATGCCCCTTTAAAAGTTCCTCACAACATTTACAACCTGCCATTTGTGACAGTACTACATAATACCAATTCTGAGGTGTAATTGAGATATTTCTTCTTTTGATGTTTGGGAGTAAATCCGAGGACTTCTGTTTTGTCCTGGTCAATTTTAATATATTGGAACTTCTCCAGGCACTGATCAATGTCCAACTTTATAGCATGTTTCCGAAGGAGCAGAGAAATTGTCGCTTGTGTTTCTGAGGTCTAATGACCATGTCCCTTTGGATATCATCATGATGTCACGGTAACACTGGAAAGTTCAGTTTATATCAAGTGTCTCCCATTGGTTTCGAATATAGATACTAGATGCTGTAACATTAAACTCAGCCAAAAATGTGGATATAGGGAATTTGTAAAAGCAATGCTGTAAAGGTTTTCTTTTAAAGAGGCTTTATTTACTTTTACATAAAATATAAACTGTATTTATTTTACAACAAGTGTGTTAACAATTTAACTCATCTTATATAAATCACTCTTGTTAGCCGAGATGTTAGCATGCAGGGGAGCGGGGGTCTTAATGTGGGAGGAAACCAGAGTACCAGGAGAAAGCATGAGTGATTGGCCAGGTGACCCCATACCTTTTTACCTGCAATCAGAGATTCAAACCTCCACCTGCGCTATCCACCGAGCCACTTGACCACTTTTATTTACTTATCCATTGTACCAATGTGTATTGCGTTTCAGTAGAAATGACAGTAGATGTTAATTATTTCACTGTCCTGTAATATTGGCCTACCCCCAAACTTTTAGTTAGAGATTATGTTTTAACCTCCCAGGCTTATTGCAGGATAAATATAGTTACTGCATGTACTAAAATGATGTCAGAAAAATGAATTCGGAAAAAAAAATTAACAGAAAAAAAATATACCAATTTTTCAACACTTTTTCCTTGATCTTAAACATATAAAAACTGGGAAAAAAAAAGACTTTTGTCAATTATAACAACAAAAAATGGATACAAATTACTACATGGTAGAAATTGTGTTGCTTGGGACATTCCATGAGATGAAGATTTCTCTGTTTCAGACTAAGAAGAAGGAATCTCAGTCTGTTGAGTTCACCAGCATTGACCCTAAGGCTTACGGTATTGAGTTTGAGGAGGAAGAGTTTGTATTTGGTAAGTTAATTGGCTGCATATTAACTCATTCACCCCTGAAGACAGATTTGAACTCTTCCAGTTCAAAGGTTGGAATAGTTCATTATGAAATTTCAGGGGTGAATGAGTTAATAAAATTCAATCTTAATGAACCAAATCAACTGATTAACTGCTGGCATTTGATTGGTTGATGATATTCAATGGTTGCAGAGAAGATATGGGAACCCTTTGAGTTTGAAGATGGTCACATGATAAAGTCCTTGACACTTATTGGTTGTTAATTTGTTTTTGTTTTTTTTGTGTATTCAGTGAGTGACACATATATTTTTTTATAGACAGATGTACTTCCAGATGGGTACTGTACTAAGATGTCACCATTGACAACAAACTCTGACCTTTATATTCAAACTTTGTATGAAGGTCGAGAAACATTTCTAAAATGTTCATTAAAATAAATTTCAAATTTTCGTTATTTTTTGTTTGAATTTAGCGAAATTTTCATCAGATGCACTTAATGTATTTATATTGTTCATTAAAATATATTTCATTTTTTTTTTTTATTTCTATTTGTTTAGATTTAGTGAAATTTTCATCAGACACACTTAATGCATTAAAAGTATCACAAACAATACTATAAGTATCAGATATTACTTTGACAAATCCTTAACCTTTGCCAGTGCAGGCAACTGAAATAATACAATCCTTGGAGCAATACTGTGTTAGCACAGTTCCAACAAGGAAGGTTATTTTTAATGTGTAAATTGTCAATTACTGTTTATCAAAATGATTTCAAATTTGAGGAGTTGATATTTTACATACATTGTATTTTTTTTATTTTTTTTTCTTATAAATTAGGAATTTATCTTGATAAATTAAGGAAAAAGAGACCCATTTTCTATTGTTAATTAGTCTTTTTAACTGATCTAAATATGGAGTTCTTAGAACCACAATGTGGTTATAACTTATCTCCTTTCAAAATGGCTGCAAAATCTATTGTTGCATACCTTCATCTTCATTGTATTTTTGTTTTATATTTTGGCGTTTAGATCCCCCGGCCAATGACCAGGCCCTTCCTGACCTGTACCGTCTGCTGGACACATTGGAGGGCGGCGACAACGAGCTGGAGACAGAGAGACAACCACCTGCTCTATTTACCCGACCAGAACATCTCCCAAGATTTCAGAAAATCTCAGGTATAATTTTTTTGATATAAATTTTCTTCATAGAAACTTTCGCCCAGTAAAATGTTGGCTTTCACTAATGTATAACCTGTTCTCACTTAGTGTGAAATTAGCCCTTCACCTTTAATTTAGTTAATTTAGACCCTTATAACGGCTCCTTTCCCCGGACACTTTCTGCTGTTTTTCCTAAAACCAATACCAAAATCACTTTGTCATCCCAAACTCATGCCTTTTTTATCAGTGATATTTTCCCACAAAAGGAAATAGTCCCAGTGGAAAGAGGTAGAACCACTGTACGTAGGGTAGGATGAAAAATGCCATTCACTGTCATGGTGAAATTATGCAAAAAAGCATAAGTTAAAGTGTGGTGAAAATTTACTGGTATACAGTTATACATGATTCAATACAGTTCTTTGCTGACATCTACAATTCTAAGACTAAAGGACTGATACTTGATGGTTGATCCCTGGTTGTATGTCATACTGAATGTTACAGAGCTGAAGCAGGAGATTGAGGATGCTGAGCTGGGACCTCACCTGGAGCAGTTTGAGGAGGGAGTAAAAGACGATGTGGTGATGCTTGGACAGATTTCACTGGAGGATGTCCAGGAGGAGGAGAAACACCTGAGGGATGAACACATCAGGTCAGTACAGGGCTATAGACATCAACAAATGGTCACCTAGTCAAATGTTAGCCTGATATCAAAGGTTAGTGGATGTGTTCCACCTCAACAGATCCTTTAAGTTGGTGTTACGGGGGGTTTGGTGGCACAGTAGATAGAACACTAGCCGTTACACCAAGATGGCAAGGGTTTGAACCGCTGATCATGATCAGATTGGAGAAGGTATTGGGTCACCTGCCTGACTACACTGATTTTCTCTGGGTATACTTCAGTTTCCTCCCAAATTAAGACGGATAACCTGACTACATTGGTTTACTCTAGGTACTCCATTATTATGAAGAATTTCTCATAATCCATACTTACCAACCTGAAGAAAATGTTTAGAAATATCTAGGTACTCCAGGTTCCTCCTATATTAAGACCCCCTGTGTGCTTCCATCCGGGCCAACAAGAGTGATTGATATAAGTTTAAAAACTTGTTCTATTATTATTGTAAAGTATTAAAAAGTTTACATTTTACATTTAAGCTGCTATCTATAAATGTAATAATTCGCAATGAAGGTGACATTATAACTGTTTCCAGATACATGGACCAGGAGGCTGAAAGAAAGCGAAAACAGAAGGAGGAGTTGCTGAGGAGAGAAGAAATGGCCAAGAAACGTGTCGCCGAGGAAACCAAGCTGAAGAGGGAGGAGATTATGCGCAGACTTGTAAGGCAGTTTTTTATTTGGTGGCCGATTTTACATAATTGTGTCCAAGTTACTGCTTGTATAAAGGCATTGTGTTCAGTTATACTATACAGTTAAAGTATGGGGTTGAGGGATAAAGTAAGTTTCTGGTGTTCCGAGACCAGGTCTATTTCCCGAGGTGAAACCGAGGGAAATAGGCATGGTCAAGGAACACCAGATACTTGCTATATCCCTCAACCCCATACTTTAACCGTTTTATTATACCGATACACACTGGAGAGATGGTTTTAAATAGAAAATATTGGTAAACCATAAGCTGTATAGCTTCACGTCCCAACTACCCCTTTGATGGCAATGGAGCCAAATGCTTCCGAGTTCGGTAGCAAGCTCCGCCCACATCGCGCGTCGCTTCTGAGTTCGGTAGCAAGCTCCGCCCACCTCTCGCCTGATTGGCTTGGCGGAAACACCCGAGTGTAGGTGTGTTTTAGTTCCCAGACTAACACCCAGGACTAAAACACAGTCAGACAAAAGTGGGGATATATTCGATTTAACCAATTACTTTTATATAGAGTAAATAAAGTAGAGATATAATAATTACATCTAACAACCATGGATTCTGTAAAAACTAAGGTTGTATTCACCTGTCCAAATTGAAGCAGTTAAGGTGGCGCAGAAATATTCCATGATAAACATTCGCACTTGGACCGGACTGTAGGCAGAGCTAGAGAATGCACAGTTTCGGAGAATATATAACACTATATCAAGAATAACATTTCCTTCTTTTAGGCATCCACTAAATTATATAATGTATCTTAAAATGTGTTTTATTAAGAAATAACGCAAGCTAACAATAGTCAGCATTTTAGTTACCCCTCAATCTACACGTGGCGAATATTCCTGAGGCAGCCTCGGTTCGGATCTGCACCTATCGTTTTCTTTCAGGTTCAACAGTTTCAACTGATTGAACTGGATATGCAAAAGGGGCATCTATTCCATATTTTCAATGGCTGACTTCCATGTAATATTAGATGCCTATCAATCTGCATTTGGTTTGAAAAAAGAATTTAAAAAAGAATGGAATTGAGCTAAAAATATTTGAGATTAATTTCAAATGTAAAATACACCTCTTTCTTCACACAGGAAATGCTGAGGCAGAAAGAGAAATTGTTGATGGACCGTCTACACCGGGCCTACCGACGAGCAGAAAGTCAGCTTGTCAGTGTCCTTGAACGTAGAAAGGGAGAGATCAAGGTCAGTGATGCATGTGAATACAATGTTGTCATAATGAGTGAATACAATGTTGTCATAATGAGTGAATACAATGTTGTCGTGTGATATGTGAATACCACGTTGTCATGTGATATATGAATACCATGTTGTCATGTCATGTGAATACATTGTTGTCATGTGAATACAGTGTTGTCATGTTTGGGTGAATACAATGTTTTCATGTGATATGTGAATACATTGTTGTCATGTGATATGTGAATACCATGTTTTCATGTCATGTGAATGCATTGTTGTCATGTGATATGTGAATACAATATTGTCATGTTTCAGTTAATACATATGTGGTATGTGATATATAATTACAATGTTGTCATGTGATATGTGAATACAATGTTGTCATGTGATATATGAATACAATATTAATGTTGTCATGTGATATGTGAATACCATGTTGTCATGTCATGTGAATACATTGTTGTCATGTGATATGTGAATACAATGTTGTCATGTTTGGGTGAATACAATGTTTTCATGTGATATGTGAATACATTGTTGTCATGTGATATGTGAATACCATGTTGTCATGATACCATGTTGTCATGTCATGTGAATACATTGTTGTCATGTGATATGTTAATACAATGTTGTCATGTTTGGGTCAATACAATGTTGTCATGTGATGTGTGAATACAATGCTGTCATGTGATATGTGAATATAATGTTGTCATGTTTTAGTTAATACATATGTTGGTATGTGATATGTTAATACAATGTTATCATTTCATATATTTATTCAATGTTTTTATTATATGTGTTGATACAATCTCCCGAGGTAATGTTATTGTATGTGTGTTAATACAATGAAGTCGTGTGATATATGCATATAGTATAGGTCTGTTAAAGAGCGATTTGATTGAAGATTAAACATTTAAATTGTGGTAAAAGTAACCTGTATTGTTTAGAAGTGAAGTATCCAGTCTATCAATAAGTTAAAATCAATTTGGAAAGACAATAATTACTGGTTAATGCTTACTTCTCATCACCATCGAACTGTCAATGCACCATGAGTTTTAAATTGCAAAAGATTATTCAAGGTTGATGTCTTATTTTCATTCTGGATGATGTTGTCAATTTGTTTTTTTTAGACATTCTACGGTGACCTAATGACCATTGATGGTCAGTATGGAGGAAGTCAAGGTCGTCGCTGGAAGGTCGACTGGGACAAGACTCCACAACCTATACAGGTCAAACTAGGTTGTCTGCGTGGGATCAGGGACAAACTACCAGGTAAGGGTCAGGGATAAATTACTAGGTAAGGGTCAGGGATAAATTACCTGGTAAGGGTCAGGGATAAATTACCAGGTAAGGGATAAATCACCAGGTAAGGGGGTCAGGGATAAATTACCAGGTAAGGGCTGGGGATAAATTACCAGGTAAAGGCCAGGAATAAATTACCAGGTTAGGATCAGGGATGAATTACCAGGTAAGGGTCAGGGACAAATTACAGTTAAGAATCAGGGATATATAACCAGGTAAGGATCAGGGAGGAATTACCAGGTAAAGGCCAGGAATAAATTACCAGGTAAGGATCAGGGATAAATTACCAGGTAAGGATCAGGGATGAATTACCAGGTAAGGGTCAGGGATAGATTACCAGGTAAGGGTCAGGGATAGATTACCAGGTAATGGTAAGGGATAGATTACCAGGTAAGGGTAAGGGATAAATCACAAGGTAAGGGGGTCAGGGATAAATTACCAGGTAAGGGCTGGGGATAAATTACCAGGTAAAGGCCAGGAATAAATTACCAGGTTAGGATCAGGGATGAATTACCAGGTAAGGGTCAGGGACAAATTACCAGGTAAGAATCAGGGATATATAACCAGGTAAGGATCAGGGATGAATTACCAGGTAAAGGCCAGGAATAAATTACCAGGTAAGGATCAGGGATAAATTACCAGGTAAGGATCAGGGATGAATTACCAGGTAAGGGTCAGGGATAGATTACCAGGTAAGGGTCAGGGATAGATTACCAGGTAATGGTAAGGGATAGATTACCAGGTAAGGGTAAGGGATAAATCACCAGGTAAGGGGGTCAGGGATAAATTACCAGGTAAGGGTCGGGGATAAATTACCAGGTAAAGGCCAGGAATAAATTACCAGGTAAGACTTTGTCTTACAATCAAGGTTAAGCAAGTACCAGAGGTAATTGTCAAAGTTTGAATATCTGCAATCAAAGTTTAACAGATACTTGAGCTAATTGTCAAGGTTGAATGTTTCTGTTGTTAAGTTTAGTTAAGGGTCAAGGTTGACTGTGTCTGTTATCAAGGTTAGGATAGGGTCAAGGTTGACTTTTCTTTTGTCAATGTTAGGTAAGGGGTCAAAGTCGACTGACTGTGATTCAGTTAGCTTTACAGTTAATGCCAACAAACTTCCAAATTATGGCAATACAGTTATATAATTTTAAATAAAAATGCATGTCTCGGTAATGTAGCTTATAACCTTAAGTGTATTTGATCTGCAGGAGGCCGCTATGTGTTGATGGTGTCCCTGTACAACAGACTGGGAGGTCATGTGCTGCGCTGGGCAAAACTCAAGAGTCAGATGTGGGGAGCGGCCAGTCTTCCTGTCCAGCATGATGGCTACTTCTACAACACAGAGATGAAGGTTACATCCTCTACCTTTTATATACAGCAGGAAACATCTTCTCAAAATAAACAAGTTGCTCCACTTTTTGAAAAACAATAAATGCACACTGCAAGCTGGAAACATTGTTTTGGAAACATTCATTGTTTATCCTTTTGACCATGGTTCGTCCATAAACAAATCTTGTTACAGCTATTTCTTAAAAAGTACCAGACAGATATTTTTTGCAAATTTGATATGAAGGATCCATTTGATCTATAGTGGTGCATGTTTTTCATTTGAGACTGATAAAAAACAAGATGGCCACCGGGTAGCCAAATTGGAATTGACAGTTTAAGTTTATTTCTCAAGTTTAGTTCTTCACAGATCTTTCTCAAATTTCATAATTAGATTTCCCTTACATAAGTAAGGTTTTGGTGTTTGCTTATTAAAAAGTTATGCATATTTTTTTGAGCATCCATTTGCTTGGTCACCAGTTGTAATGGGTCTAAACTCTGATAATTTTAACTCATTCACCCCTGAAATTTTATAATGAATTATATTCCGACCTTTGATTTGGAAGAGTTCAAATGTGTCTTCAGGGGTGAATGAGTTCAGGATGCAGTGAAAGGAATCCATATCCAATGATATGCTTTAATTTAAACATTTGATACATGTTCCTGTGATCTGAAATAAGAATGTCTAATAGCAAATATTTTATACTTTATAGTTTGACCAGAGTGTGTTTACCGTGCTGCCGTCGAAAGCCTCCCTGAAGCCTGGTATGGTATTGGTGTTTGAACTGTTCCTATTGCGAGGAGCGACTGTAAAGTCTGATCGTGTTGTGGGCTGGGGAAGCTTCCCAATCTGTGACGCCCAGTTTGATATTATAGAGGGAAAGTAAGTGGTCAGTGAATATGTTCGGAGGTTGAGGATATAAAAAAAAAATCAATTGATCTGCTCCAATAATAACTTCAAGATCATGTCTGACAACTTAAATGGGAGCCATATTGGCCTCCATTGTATTACTTGGGATATCTGTAACGTCTTGTCCCTCGTGTCTAGTCTGGGATATCTGTATCATCTTGTCCCTCATGTGTCTAGCCTGGGATATCTGTATCGTCTTGTCCCTCGTGTGTCGAGTCTGGGATGTCTGTATCATCTTGTCCCTCCTGTCTAGTCTGGGATATCTGTATCGTCTTGTCCCTCGTGTGTTTAGTCTGGGATGTCTGTATCTTCTTGTCCCTCATGTGTCTAGCCTGGGATATCTGTATCGTCTTGTCCCTCGTGTGTTTAGTCTGGGATGTCTGTATCTTCTTGTCCCTCGTTTCCAGTCTGGGATATCTGTATCCTCTTGTCCCTCCTGTGTCTAGTCTGGGATATCTGTATCGTCTTGTCCCTCGTGTGTCGAGTCTGGGATGTCTGTATCATCTTGTCCCTTGTGTTTAGTCTGGGATATCTGTATCTTCTTGTCCCTCATGTGTCTAGTCTGGGATTTCTGTATCATCTTGTCCCTCCTGTCTAGTCTGGGATATCTCTATCATCTTGTCCCTCATGTCTAGTCTTGGATATCTGTATCATCTTGTCCCTCCTGTCTAGTCTGGGATATCTGTATCTTCTTGTCCCTCGTTGCCAGTCTGGGATATCTGTATCGTCTTGTCCCTCGTGTGTCTAGTCTGGGATGTCTGTATCTTCTTGTCCCTCGTTTCCAGTCTGGGATATCTGTATCATCTTGTCCCTCGTGTCTAGTCTGGGATATCTGTATCATCTTGTCCCTCATGTGTCTAGTCTGGGATATCTGTATCATCTTGTCCTTCATGTCCAGTCTGGGATATCTGTATCATCTTGTCCCTCGTGTCTAGTCTGGGATATCTATATCGTCTTGTCCCTCGTGTCTAGGCTGGGATATCTGTATCATCTTGTCCCTCATGTGTCTAGTCTGGGATGTCTGTATCTTCTTGTCCCTCGTTTCCAGTCTGGGATATCTGTAACGTCTTGTCCTTCATGTCTAGTCTGGGATATCTGTATCATCTTGTCCCTCATGTCTAGTCTTGGATATCTGTATCATCTTGTCCATCATGTCTAGTCTGGGATATCTGTATCGTCTTGTCCCTCGTGTGTCTAGTCTGGGATATCTTTATCATCTTGTCCCTCGTGTCTAGTTTGGGATATCTGTATCATCTTGTCCCTCGTGTGTCTAGTCTTGGATATCTGTATCGTCTTGTCCCTCGTGTGTCTAGTCTGGGATATCTTTATCATCTTGTCCCTCGTGTGTCTAGTCTGGGATATCTGTATCATCTTGTCCATCATGTCTAGTCTGGGATATCTGAATCATCTTGTCCCTCGTGTCTAGTCTGGGATATCTGTATCATCTTGTCCATCATGTCTAGTCTGGGATATCTGTATCATCTTGTCCCTCGTGTCTAGTCTGGGATATCTGTATCATCTCGTTCTTCATGTCCAGTCTGGGATATCTGTATCATCTTGTCCTTCATGTCCAGTCTGGGATATCTGTATCATCTTGTCCTTCGTGTCTAGTCTGGGATATCTATATCATCTTGTCCCTCGTGTCTAGTCTGGGATATCTGTATCTTCTTGTCCTTCGTGTCTAGTCTGGGATATCTGTATTATCTTGTCCTTCGTGTCTAGTCTGGCATATCTGTATCATCTTGTCCCTCGGGTCTAGTCTGGGATATCTGTATCATTTTGTCCCTCGTGTCTAGTCTGGGATTTCTGTATCATCTTGTCCCTCGTGTGTCTAGTCTGGGATATTTGTATCATCTTGTCCTTCATGTCCAGTCTGTGATATCTGTATCATCTTGTCCTTCGTGTCCAGTCTGGGATATCTGTATCATCTTGTCCTTCGTGTCTAGTCTTGGATATCTGTATCATCTTGTCCTTCGTGTCCAGTCTGGGATATCTGTATCATCTTGTTCTTCATGTCTTGTCTGGGATATCTTTTAATGTCTTGTCCCTCGTGTCTAGTCTGTGCTGATGTCTCACAGTTTTGAATTTCCCCTAATGATTGGATGTAGCTTTGTACTCCACAGATCTTTAAATAATATTTTACTCCCTAGAGCTATAATAAATGTTGTTCTGAAACCCAATAGCTGTTGTTTTAACTCCCTGTTAAGTTAGAAAGGATATCATCTGAATGAAAGGCTTGTTTGAATGATTTTGAGAGGAGAAAATGCTTGTTCGATTGACATCCACAAATTTAAGGATTTGTTTGATTTGTTTTGACTAAATGTGGGGCTTATTATAATGATTGGTTTTGGTATTAAGGTACAAGTGTCCATTCCTGCGAGGAGAAATGGATCCTAACATAGAGAAACATGAGACAGTGGAGGAACTCGTGGCCGGAGACCTTGACCACTGGCTCTGTAACATGTACCTGGAGATCGTCAAGTTACCCAGGTAAGTGACCTTGACCTCTTGACTCCGTTACATGTACCTGGAGATCGTCAAGTTACCCAGGTAAGTGACATTGACCTCTGACTCTGTAACATGTACCTGGAGATCGTCAAGTTACCAAGGTAAGTGACCTTGACCTTATGGAGTGGTACTTTTATTCACAATTGCCATAGAAATGTGATAGAAATAGCACTGTGCTCAATTTCAGTAAATAAAGCCAAGTTAAATGCAAAGTTTGCATCCTTTTTCTCTACAGAGCAAAACCTACCTCTAATTTAGAGATCGTGTCTGGTAAGACATGTTGTATACATTTATTTATCAGGATACTCCATATTTAGGAATGATGTCAAAGTAAAACTGTCAGATATTGACGACATAAAAATACCAACTCCAAATGAAGTCTCTTTCTTTCTTTTTTCTTTCTGATATGACTGTATTGTTTGATGTTGTAGATTTTTTAAAAAGTAAAAAAATATTCTAAAATGATAGTGAATTAAAAAAAAAAGTTAAAACAAATGTCAGTAAGACATTCATGACCTCATGACCTTGAAGTCTGTAGATAGTGATGAAATTGACAAAATAGCAATGGTTGACCTATAAATAGCAACAGTGACTTTAGTATTGACCTTGGGACCCTAAACTATGAACTCGTCCAAGGTATTCTCATACTTGACCTTTGGAAATGAAATTGGTAGAGTCACAGTAACTAACCTGATGGGACTGAATGTAATGGTATAGAAGTGGCTAACACAATATGCCCTGACGTTTTTTTGAGGGAACATGAAAAAATTATCACATAATTGTATATTTGTAAATATTTCAATTTCTACTCAAATTGGACTCAATGCAACTACCAAATGTTACCCGCTTTATTTGGCCATGAAATTGACCAGATTAACATTACCTGTGCATATCTAAACTTATGAGTTCATTAACAAATATGAAGTATGATATTTTAGATATGTTTTTGTGCTTAGTCTATCAGCATACAACATCATGTTGTATTATGGTCCTTCAATGACGTTCGGACCAGGTGAAGCTTAGGCCAAGAGCACTCAATTTTGT